>NC_068993.1:10736112-10739139 GCF_001194135.2 Octopus bimaculoides
AAATGTATATAGACACGCGCACACACACACAAATGTATATAGACACGCGCACACACACACAAATGTATATAGACACGCGCACACACACACAAATGTATATAGACACGCGCACACACAAACATGTATATAGACACACAAGCACACACACACACAAATGTATATAGACACAAGCACACAAACGTATATAGACATGCACACACAAATGTATATAGACATGCACACAAATGTATATAGACACATGCACACATAAATGTATAGACACATGCACACAAATGTATATAGACACATGCACACAAATGTATATAGACATGCACACACAAATGTATATAGACACATGCAGACAAATGTATATAGACACACGCAGACAAATGTAGACACACACACACACACACAAATGTAGACACACGCACACACAAATGTAGACACACGCACACACAAATGTATATAGACATACACGCACACAAATGTATATAGACACACGCACACAAATGTATATAGACATACACGCACACAAATGTATATAGACACATGCACGCGCGCATACACACACACACACACACATAAATGTATATGTAGATACATAGATATACACACAAGCATATGTAGATAGACGCAGGAACACATATATAGATACATAGACACAGGAACACACATGTAGATACACACAGAGAAACACTCTCATATGTAGATTCATACACACGCTCATATATATACACTCTCACACACATGCATACATATATAAATGGATGTAATCATGATATTAAAGTGATACTCTTGTATATCTAATTCCAATCTCCCACTTTCGTTTCAATTTAATTCCTCTGAATGTGAAAAAGGGATATAACCTTAAAATCTGCTGTCAACAGAATCAGGATACAATTTTCTCTATTAATCTGCATAGTTTGATTCATATCAAAAGCTAGTTCATTTTGGCTTGACATAAAACTTGTGTTCATTCTGGAATAATGGCTAATATCCATTACATTAATATCTTTGCCATTACTACGTAATATACTTACATACATATATATATTTTTGTTTACGCAAAATGATATATAATATATACATTTCTGTGGCTTACATTAAATAAATGAAAAATATTTACCACATGTATGAAATAAATATGAATGGCTGTGTGGTTAAGAAGCTTGCTTTCCAACTATGTGGCCTTGGGTTCAATCCCACAGTGTGGCGCCTTGGCCAAGTGTCTTTTACTACAACCACAGACTCTGCCTTTTATCTTTTTGGGGTTGATAAAAATACCTGTTGATCATTGGGGTTGGTGTAATTGACTTACCTCTTCTCCCTAAAATTGCTGGCTGTGTGCCAAAATTTGAAACTGATAGAATTAGCAGTATGTCTCCAAGACTCACCCTTGAGATTTTGATGGAGAATATTCATTTATATCTGCTTTAAAATAGCAAATTATAATCACAGTGCCAAAATCCAGGTTTGGCCAGGTTTCTATCAAAAGGGTTAAAAACAAAACAAGATGCTAACTGGAGCACCAAAATTCAGCTTTACCTTGGGTACTAGGGGTGGTGGTGATGATGGTGTTGGGGGTTAGCTGCTTTAGCACTTTCACTGTCTGTATCATCATGAATGATTTTGGTGGATGGAAACTGAAAGAAGCACATGTATGTATGGATGTGCATATGCGTTTTGTGATTGTCATTGACTGGACCTTGTATAACAATTGTAAGCAAGTGTCAATGCCATGCAAGCGGCAACCATTTCCAGTCTTTTTGCGAAAACGGGTCTGTTTCTTTTATATTCTTTTACTTGTCTCAGTCATTTGATTGTGGCCATGCTGGAGCACTGCCTTCAAAAATTTTTAGTTGAACAAGCCATTTTCCAGTGCTTATTTCTATTTTTAAGCCTGGTACTTTTGGCATCCATCTCTTTTGCTGAACGACTAAGTTACGAGGATGTAAACAAACCAACACTGGTTGTCAAGCAATAGTGGAGATCAAACACAGCCACAACAACAACAACAACAACACACACACACACACACACACACATGCACGATAGGCTTTTTTCTGTTTTCATCTACCAAATCCATTCACAAGGATTTGATCAGCCCGAGGCTATAATAAAGGGCACTTGCTCAAGGTGTCACACAATGGGACTGAACATAAAGCCCCTGTGGTTGGGAAGCAAACTTCTTACCGGACAGCTATGCCTTCAATTATGTCTGGACATGGATGAATATTACCTTGTATGGTAAACAGGTGAGGATATTTAGCCAGAGAAAATCTACCTCAGGATATTCCACGTGAGAATGGAAAACTGGATGTTAACATGATGATGGGTATAGACGTACACATATAGAGAAAGAGAGTGGGGGAGCAAGGGAGAGGTTTCCAGTTTAGCCAACGCTGCTATCAAATGCAGATGATGAAAACAAAAACAACAAGAAAATGCCAAACAACACAAACAAAACATCCACTATGTTTATATATAAAATGTAATATTTTTAGCTGTAGACCAATTCTTGGTTAAGAGGAAACACTAGTCTGCTAGCAGAGTTTGGATTTTGATTTGAGATTAGAAAACAAGGAAGTAGAAGTTTGAAGAATCTGTTGACTGATACACACACATACACACACACATATACATACATTATCAACATCATCATTACCACAAGCGTCAGCCATGTTATCCCTGTTGCCATTATGATAATCACCAGGATGGTGGTGATTCACATCATCACCACCTCCACCGTCAATCATCATCTATCACCGCAACTAACATCATGACTAATAGATTCCCCATAAATACCATCCCCACCGCCAATGCCACCAACATTGCTACCATAATCAAATCATTACCATCACCACTGAAGTCATCATCATCATCACAACAACATACACACTATCAGCACCTCTACCACCACCACCACCACCACCACCACCACCCCTAGTGCCCAAAGTAATGCTGGGTTTTGGCGCTCTGACTAGCATCTTTTGCTCTTAACCCTTTTGATTCCAACTAGCCCAAAACTGTCCTTGGCTCAATGATTAT
>NC_068993.1:10739539-10745624 GCF_001194135.2 Octopus bimaculoides
GATATATGACAGGCTTCTCTCAGTTTCCATCTACCAAATCCACTCACAAGGCTTTGGTTGGCCCAAAGCTATAGTAAGAGACACTTGCCCAAGGTCCCATGTGGTTGGTAAACAAGCTACTTACCACACAGCCACTCCTGCGCCTATATACATTACAAAAAATTGTCTTCATGGTTTGGTTTTTGTTTTTACCTAGAAACTGGGCCGTAATTTGCTTTTCCTATGTTAATGAGTTTTCATCATCTAATTGTTAATGAAATTTTGTGTATTTTCTAAATTGTAGGATTTATAAGCAGGCTGTTCCATTGATCGGATCAACTGGAATTCTCATTGTCATAACCGATGGAGTGACAGTTTTACAGAGAGAGAGAGAGAGAAAGAGGGGGAAGATGGCAATAACATCTAACAAAAAAAAAATGCAAAAGAGAAACAGAAAAAAAAAGTTATAAGTAAATCAGAATAGCTCAAAATAAAGAATGTACCTCACATTTGGTTAAGTTCAATTTTTATCAACTTTTAGAGAAAAACTAATTCAAGAGAATATATAAATAGTAACAGTTGACCTCAGATTCTCTTGGCAGAACACAAAGGCTGTATTATTCTAATGAGGAAAAACAAGAACTTATATCAAAACAATCATCATCTTTGGAAACAGAATGGTATTTATGTAAAAATAATAAGAAAAAACAAAACAACAAACATGAATGGTGGTTAATAGCCATAGACATGGCCGTGTTGTTGTTAAGTAGTTTCACATCTGTATGGTTCCAAGTTCAGTCCTACAGTGCAGTGCCTTTGGCAAATGCATTCTGTTATGAGATTGGGTTGAACAAATTCTTGTGAGTGAATTTGGTTGATAGAAACTGACAGAAACTAAGGCAGCGAGCTGGCAGACACGTTAGCATGCCGGGCAAAATGCTTAACCATATTTTGTCTGGCATTACGTTCTGAGTTCAAATTCCGCCGAGGTCGACTTTGCCTTTCATCCTTTCGGAGGTCGATAAATTAAGTACCAGTTACGCACTGGGGTCGATGTAATCGACTTAACCCCTTTGTCTGTCCTTGTTTGTCCCCTCTAAGTTTAGCCCCTTGAGGGCAATAAATAAATAAGAAACAGTGTAAACAAGTCTGTAGAGTGTGTGTGTGTGTGTGTGTGTGTGTGTGATGTCAGCATGGAAAAAGGAACATTAAAAACAATGATGATGATGATGATGTGTGCTTGCATTTGTCCCTCACTACCACTTAACCTTTGTTGGTTTGTTTACATACCTCTAACTTAGTGGATTGCAATATATGTATGTATATGTATGTGTGAGGGAATGTATGTGCATGTGGGTGAATGTATGTGTGCATCATGGAGTCAAGGATGCATATGAGGTGGGGTATATTATACACACACACACACATATACATATGAATGTGCACATACAGAGAGAATACAAAACTTAAAGATAAATACTGAGGTTGATTTGTTCAACTGACTCTACAAGGCAATGCTCCAGCATGGTCGTTGTCAAATGACTGAAACAGGTAAAAATAATAGAATAGGTGGAATTGGTAAATCCTGGGACAAAATGGTTTATGGTATTTGGTTACAATCCTTTATGTTCTCCTTTATATTGTGTGTTCAAATCCCAGTTAGGTTAAGTTCTGTAACTTTCATGATTTTCAGGTCCATAAAAATAAAGGACCAATTCATGTAACAAGTAAAGGGTAATATGATTAACTAAACCCTACAAAGGTGACTGTGCAAACATGACCACAGCACTTACTGAAACTAGTAAGAGATCGAAAAAAAAGATTAATTTAGAAATATATAATTGAAATACAAAAATTCATTTTGGAAGTTACTCCTGAAGGAACTGAAACCAAGATAAAATACTTTTGTGAAGATGAACCCAAAACGAGGGTCAAAATCATGATGATGTTTGTTAGGCAGCTGATGAAGGAAATTCCCCTGTTTTGTCTGTTTGGTGTTAATGTCTGATAATTTGTTTTTGTGTTGCTTTGTTTTGGTATGCTTTACTAGGATTAAACAAGCTTTGGTCACTTCTGATTCCTGGTGGAGTTAGTTATAGGGTTAGATATAATTTTATTCATACAGACTGCAAATAATTATTGTTTGGTAAGGTTAATATTGCCATTATAAGGAAAATACAAAGCACACACACACACATGTATATATGTGCATATGTATATAATACACCTCTTGTGTATCCTTGACTCCATAATGCTTGTATACATACACCCACAAGCACATACATTCCCTCACACACACATATACATACATATATTGTAATCAGCACCACTGATATTAGCTAAAAACATTGAACATAGCATCTCTCACAGAAATTTTACAGCAGATGAAAGCAGGTCTACAGACCACCACCACCACCACCACCACCATTAAAACCTCTGAAGCAAAGACATTGCAACCATTATCTTTATCACTTTGGATGGTATTACTAAGTTTTGTTGGATGATAAACTCCTGACAGAAGATAATGGTGAAAAATTCTAGGAAAATAATACGGAAATATAACAGTGTTCAAACAGGATAAGAAGTGTGTTGCTAATCTCTAATATTGGTTAAGAACACAGTTGAGGAAACAGTCAGTGATGGTGGTGGTGAGGGTGGTAGTGGTGGTGGTGAGGATGTGGTGGGGTGGAGGGAGTTAGAGAAAGGGGGTAAAAATAGGGAGAAAATTGTACTGATACCATTATAATGTTTTTTAGGAAAGTGCAATTATTGACATGATTGTTGTTGTTGTTTAACCCCAGGTCAATAATGATCGAGTTGGTGGTCATGATGAAAGAAGGCATTCCAGCTATGATGATCCTGTATTTTGTGTATGAGAGAGAGAGAGAGAGACAGAGAGAGAGAGAGAGAGAAAGAGACATATAGAAACACAGAGAGAGAGACAGACAGATAGAAACAGAGAGACAGAGAGAGAGAGAGACAGACAGAAACCAAGAGAGTGACAGACAGACAGAAACAGTGTGTGTGTGTGTATATATGTGGTGAGGTATTTATGTGATGAGGTATTTATTAACTTGTTTCAGTCACTGGACTGTGGTCATGCCAGGGGTCACTTTTATGAAACAAATCAACCCCAATACTTTTTGCTTAAAGTCTATTTTTTTTTTTATTGGCCTCTTTTCTGAAACTGCCAAGTTACGGGGATGTTAACAAACCAACACCAGCTGTCAAGTGTTGGTGGGACAAACTCAGTGACCCCGAGACCTACACCAGAGGAGTGCAAGTTCCTGGTAGACCCCCTCCTCCTCCCTACCATTACTGGACAGCTCAAAGGATTGAGGCCAGACTTATATGGACTTCCTCTACCAACAGATAAAAATGGGGTTTGTGTAAGGCTAAAAACTGCTATAAAAAAGAGAAGTGACTGAAGCTTTGATGACAATGCAAAATCAACAAGACCCGGGAGAAGAGCAGAAAAGACAGTTCAGGGTTGAGAACAGGGGGAAAAAAAGCCATTGATGGCCTATGCTGTGTAGGAAATGAAGGGCTTTAGGAACTCTATCTAGTGATTTAAGACTTAGAGCATCAACTTTCAAATACTATAATACATATATAACACACACACACACACATATATAACATAGAGTTGAATCATCATCATCATTTAGCATCTATTTTCCATGCTGGCATGGGTTGGACAGCTTGACAGGAATGGGCGAAGCTAGGGGCCACACCAGGTTCCCTAGTTTGTTTTAGCTTGCTTTCTGCAGCTGGATGCCCTTCCCAACACCAACCACTTTACAGAGTGTACTGGGTACATTTTATGTGACACCTGCACCAGTGCTTTTCATGTGGCACCATCACCAGTGCTTTTCACGTGGCACCATCACCAGTGCTTTTCACGTGGCACCATCACCAGTGCTTTTCACGTGGCACCATGACCAGTGCTTTTCACGTGGCACCATGACCAGTGCTTTTCACGTGGCACCATCACCAGTGCTTTTCATGTGGAACCATCACTCAACAATGCTTTTAATGTGGTACCTTAGTTAACATACAGCTAGATATGGCAGGCTTTTGTGAACAGATGTTTAGTCTGTGTTGCATACCACGAAGTGGTTCAAAAATTTATCCCTTCCTGGATAGGATGCCAGTTAATCGCATAACTTTCCAAAATTGATCTTTTATGCATACATGACAGCTACATGGATAAGCTAACACCATATAAAATAACATTGCACTCAGAAACACAATGAAATGGCTGTTGTAGATTCCAACCCATGATGAGAGAGAGAGAGAAAGAAAGAAAACGAAAGCAGAAGCAATTAATCCACTACGTTATCCACCCAGCCACAAAAAGTTGTTAATCTAATGCAAAAAATTCCACAAGAATTGTTCTCAGGTGTCTTGGGATTCAGAATATGGATATGCTAATGTAGACAAAGAAAACCTAATACCAAGATGAAAATAGGACCTGTTCTAACAAGAGGTAGCAAGGTATATCTTCAGAAATAGATACATGCAACAACTCCTACAAGTTTTTCGGTAACTTGTGAATATCTCTCTCTCTCTCTCTCTCTCTCTCTCCCTGTCTGTCTGTCTGTCTACCAATGCGTTTAACCATCTGTTTGTCTATCTATCTTAGAACATATTTTTGTGTTAAACTTACCTACCAACCTCAGCTACCGACTAAAACACCCACCTGCTTACCTACTAGTTAGCTAACTACTTACCTACCCAAACACCTGCCCACTTACGTGTGTGTGTATGTACGCGTGTATATGTGTGTATATATATATGTATATATATGTATATATATCCACAGTGGGTGCAGTTAAGCAAACATGTGTGTGTATATATATGCATAATATATGCTACCTTACCTTGTCACACACACACAGCTTACTTGTTTCAGTCATTTTATTGTGGCCATGCTGGAGCACCACCTTGAAAAGTTTAGTAGGTCAAATTGACCCCAAGACATATTTTCAATTCTGATGCTTATTCTAGCATTCATGTTAACCAAACTACGAATTTATGAGGACATAAACAAACCAACACAGTAGAGAGAGACAAGACCACACACACACACAATATTGTTTTCCAATATTGTTTAAACCTTTCAAGGTGATGCCCCAGCATGGTCGCAATCCAACGAATGACACATAAAAAAATACATGTGTGTGTGTGGTGTGTGTGGTGTGTGTGTGTGGTGTGTGTGTGTGGTGTGTGTGCACCTGCACACATGCAAGGCTCTTCAGTGAAGTTTACTTTGTAACCCTATGGTTTCAAGCTTGATCCCACTGCATGACACCATGGGTAATTTTTCTGCTATTAAAGCTCCAGTCTGTCCAATTCCTTCTAGATAGTTTTTTGCTGGTGGAAACTGCTGAGAATCTGCCATGTTGTTAAATAAACATATCATTGTTGTGTGATGCATGGTCATCCAAAACAGGATTTCAGCTTAAATAAGCCATATACAGTAATCCCTCAACTATCGTGGGTGCTATGTTCCAAAAACCACTGCAATGGGTGAATATCCATGAAGTAGAAACAGTACTGAACTGTATATTTTCCTTTTATTATTTTTCATAATTTGTATATAATAATTCCATTATAAATGCAGAACACCACCATGGAGGAATTGATGTAAGCTTAAATAATAAACCATGATATGGCGAGAGATTACTGTGAACTACTAAGAAATGTATTGCATGGTCTTTCCTCCTCATTCATTGACTGAAAGCACTCAATGAATGTGTGTGTATGCATGTATATGTATATGTATATGTATGTGCATGCATATGTGTGTGCATGCGTGTAGTATAGTGAATGTAGCATATTTGATAGAGTAAGCTGGGAAATTTTAATTAAAAATTAGTTTTAATAACGAGAATCAATTATATAAATAATTCTGGTCAAAACAGGAAGGGGAGACAACACTAGATTTTAAATTAAATGTGTGTGTGTGTGTGTGTGTGTGTGTGTGTGTGTGTGTGCATGTGTGTTGCTATTCTTAGCTTGTCATTGAGTTAGTTTAAACTTGACCTAGGATGGCTACTATGGCCAAAAGTATAGAAGTAAAAAAAAGCAGAATAGCCAAGTC
>NC_068993.1:10746512-10753266 GCF_001194135.2 Octopus bimaculoides
ATTTTTACCACCTGTCTTAAAAAAATCAAAATATCGTTCAGAAGAAAAAAATGGGAGACTCTGAACAGACTTTAGCTTGACTTGTTAAAAATCATATTAGCCAAATCTTGCTCCATATTGTACCTTACCATCATCATTGTCGTTTAACGTTCGTTTTCCATGCTGGCATGGGTTGGATGGTTCGACTGGGGTCTGGGAAGCCAAGAGGCTGCACCAGGCCTCAATCTGATCTGGCAGTGTTTCTACATCTGGATGCCCTTCCTAATGCCAACCACTCTGAGAGTGTAGTAGGTGCTTTTTACGTGCCACTGGCACAGGGGTCAGAGGAGCTGGCATCGACCACGATCAGATGGTGCTTTTTACGTCCCTCCGGCACAGAAGCGGCACTGGCATCAACCACGATCAGATGGCGCTTTTTATGTGCCTCTGGCACGGAAGCCAGTCAAGGCGGCACTGGTATCAACCATGATCAGATGGTGCTTTTTACGTGTCTCCACATTTATCTGTTCAATTGTAATATAGAAAAAGAAATAGTTAAGGCCGTTCATTACTTCAATTACCTGGAGATTATAATACTGAGTAGTTTAGAGATTAAGAAAATAATTAAAAAATAGTAATTTTAAAAAGCTGAACAAGTAAGTGGAGCATAGTAAAATCTCCAAGAAAATTCAATTGGCTCTTGACCCACATCAGCAAAAATTTATATAAGATCAATATTACTAAATGGACATTGATTTTGGCACAGTACCATTACATCCAACACTAAATTCCCAGTTTTTTTAATGCAAAATACTTTATATAGAATATTAGGAATCAGATGGTAACATGGTGTGATCAATGGAAGACATTGGTTAATGTGAGTTCAATTGATGACCTGATAAGATTGTCACAAGGGAGATGATTTAGATAGATCTGTTTATGAGATGGACAACTTGTTTGGGATGTACCCAATTGGAGAGTATATGGCAGAAGTAGGAGAGGGGTGGGGAAGAGACTTTGCAAAATCTGAGCAAGAATGATGGAGGAGATGGTTTGGACATATCTGTTGATGAAATGGGAAATTTGTTTGGAATGTACTCAATAGGAGAGGAAATGGCAGAAGTAGGGGAGAGAAGTGGGAGAGAGACCATGAGAAATCTGGGTAAGAATGATGGAATGGAAAGTGTAAGAATGATGGAATGGAAAGTGCAAGAAGAGTATGAATATGACTTGAAAGATGGCACAGGATTGATGTGTTTGGTGAAAGTTTATCAAACCCTTGTGCATCCTAACCAATGATAAGGTGAAATTTGTTGACATCTCCCATCAACAGAATCAGCTAGTTCTCCTTTTAAGTTCCTCTGAAATTAAAATAACAAAAACCTTACCTGAAAAACAGGTAATGATGGGAAATACATGATGGGAAATACATCCAGTTGTAAACTGTCCATGCTAGTATAGAAAACAGGTGTTAAAATGCATGCATCACACACACACACACCATCATCATCCTTTAACACCTATTTTCCATGCTGGCATGGTGTGGATGGTTTAATAGACTGGCAAGCCTAGTGGCTGCACTAGACTCCACTCAACTGTTTCAATGCGGTTTCTATGGTTGGATGCCCTTCCTAACAACAACCACTTTACAGAGGGCACAGGGTACTTTTCACATGGAGCCAGGACAAATACCATATATATATATATCATCATCGTTTAACGTCCGCTCTCCATGCTAGCATGGGTTGGACGATTTGACTGAGGACTGGTGAAACCGGATGGCAACACCAGGCTCCAGTCTGATTTGGCAGAGTTTCTACAGCTGGATGCCCTTCCTAACGCCAACCATATATATATATATATATATATATATCTTGGTGAGTGGGGTGGTTTTGGAGATCCTACTGGATGAAAAACAAATCTTGACAAAGGGCAGCAGAACTTAGGAGGAGTCAACCTTTATCCAAATCATGAGACACATCTATGTATGTGCAAAGACTTAGGAATTTCTGGTTTGGTACCAGGTATGCATTTAGTCCACCTGGTTGGGTTGGACTGTAAGCCATGTTGATGGCAATTCACACAGGAGATGGAGAACGCTAATGGGAATGCCTGAGAGACAGTGTACATTCAGTTTGTAGCATAAATTTTTACCAACTTTCAGCTATCAGCATTCTCGAAATGTGTAGCTGGCCCTACACAAGCTGTGAGTCGTCTAACAGCTGTAATTATTGGTTATTAGAATCTTGCACATCAAAACCAGCAGCAGGATTCACTTATGCATCTCTCATCTTCTTGTGATTTCTCTTGTACCAGTGTGCTAATTTGCAAACTGAATAGTCCATGTGCTCAGAGCCCGTAGATTGCTTGGAGATACAAGACACATAATGAACCTGCCTAGATCTGCATTTCCAAGCAAGAAACAATTAGTAACTCATATCTTTATACTGTGTACATTAAATGTTTTTTTTTTTCCCTTCATGGAGTACTTTTTATGCTGATCTTATACAGTAAACTATATATATATATATATATATATATATATATACACATATATATATATATATATATATACACACTTCGTTTTTGTATCTGGTTTGTAAGATTCTTTATGTGAACTCGTGTTGAAGCAAATTATGTTATGTCTGGGGAAAGTCATATTATCTTAATGCCTTATCTAGATTTTGGAAAAAAAATAAATGAGTGAAAATCAAACCAGTGAGTGTGTTAAATGAGGCATTAAAACAATAATGACTCTCTCCAGACACTATATATATATATCACAATAATATTAGGGATAAAAATCCAAATTTACAGGTAAAAACTCAAATTCAATTTATTAAAAATTAAAATTAAATTAAGTTTCACAGTATAAAATATAAATATATACTTTTAGAGAAAAGAACCAAAGCTCATGAACTCATCGATGAAAATCCAGTCACATATAGAAAAATTAATAAGTAAAAGCACAAATAAGTATAATATAATACAAAGTAAATATCATATCTTGGGGATTTTCATCGATGAGTTCATGAACTTCAGTTCTTTTCTCTAAAACTATATCCTAATATATCTGTCATTCTCTAAATCAATGCTTATCTCTGCTGATCTTCCTAAGTTCTTAAACAAGGTAAGAGACAAATTCCTTGCTAGATGGCAGTTAAGATCTCCAGTGGAATAAATTGAATGCATAACTACAAGTCTACATGCATACAATGAAGAATTATACTGTTCCAGAATAATCAATTGAACTATAGCATTGCAGAAAAATCTAGAAAAATCATACCATTTTAGATGAATTGAAAAAGTTGTGTTACTGTAGAGGATTCTAGAAAATAATACCAATGTGGAATAATCTGGAGAATCATGCCATTGCAGAAGAATCTTGAGAATTATAGTGTCGGAGAATAATCTTTAGTGTAATACCTTTCCAAATTTAGAGCTTGATCTTGGCTACAGGATCAATCCAATGTTATTGGAAGGACATGGATTGCTCACTGTTCAGCTAGAACTTTGGTTAACTATCATTGATAGATGTGTTCAGTCAAGCACACACACACACGCATACACTCACATACATGGACATGTATAGCTACATACATGCACACAAACACACATTTCGTGACAAAGGAGAAAAATAGAACTCAAAATGAGAGAATGTGTGTGTGTGTGTGTGTGTATATATATATGTATGTATGTATGGATGTATGTATAACATGTATATATGTGTATGTATAACATATCTATATATATCTATGTACAACAGGTATAGTAGAAGATAAGGTGGTGCCCCAGTATGGCTGCAGTCTAAGGACTGGAAGAAGCATAGTGTGTGTGTGTGTGTGTGTGTGTGTGTGTGTGTGTGTGTGTGTGTGTGTGTGTGTGTGTTATAAATGAAACAAAGCGCAGGAGCGGCTGTATGGTAAGAAGCTTGCTTCCCAAACACATGGCTCCGGGTTCAGTCCCACTGCATGGCACATTGGACAAGTGTCTTTTACTACAGCCTCAGACTGACCAGAGCCTTGAATAGATATGGTGGATGGAAACTGAAGGAAGCCCATCACATGTGTATATATATATATATGTGTGTGTGGTTGTGTCCGTGTTTGTCTCCTGCTATCACTTGATAACTGGTGTGATGTGCATAAGTCCTTGTAACTTAGCTGTTCGGCAAGAGAGACTGATAGAAAAAGTACCAGGCTTTAAAAAATATATGTCCTGGGGTCGATTTGTTCGACTAAAATTTGTCTAAGTGGTGCCCCAGCAATGGCTGCAGTCTAAGAACTGAAACAAGCAAAAGTTAAAAGAAAATATGGATTATTCTAAAACGTATTAAGAATTCCTTCAGTTTAATGTTAAATTATTTTTAATCATAATTTGACATAAAAACCACATGCGCACACACACGCACGCACGCACGCACGCACGCACGCACGCACGCACGCAAATTAGGTCAGAGTGTTGGCTAGAACACCTCATGCTATTTGTTCTAAAACTTTATTCTCAGAGTTCAAATCCCACTACAACTCCATAAAAATGGCAAACACTTCTGTTCAGAGTTGCGGCCAGTCGATAGTAACGAGAATTTGAGGAGCCAATGAAACCAGTTTCTTTGATTAAATTGCTGCCACCACCGCTGAAGTATATAATTAAATTTAAGCATAACATACTAAATGTTGTCTGTGAAATATTCTTCATTGAAATCAGTCTTTTGCAGAAAGAAAACCGATGCCAAAACAGCCTTTGTTTGCCGCTCTCAAAGAAAAGGGGAGATAATTTCAAAATATTCATTTCTCAGTTATTTCAACCCTTTAGTTTTTAAACCCAGGCCCAAATATTTCACCTGTTCTAGGTACAAACTGGTCAAATCAGGCCTCTCACACCTACCCTACAATGTCGTTTTGAAAATAAACAGTCGCATCATCAGAATCTGAAAACTATACAATATCTTTTATCTTTTACTTGTTTCAGTCATTAGACTGTGGCCATGCTGGAGTACCACCTTGAAGAACATTTAGTCAAATGCATCGACTCTAGTACTTATTTTTTTGTCAAGCCTGGTACTTGTATAGGTCTTTTTTTGCCAAACTGCTAAGTTACAGGGATGTAAACATACCAACACCAGATGTCAAGCAGTGGTAGGGGACAAGCATAGACACAAGGACACACACATAAAAAAGGGCTATATCAGAAGACGTTTGGCCAAGGTGCTGAGCTGTAGGATTGAACCAGAAACCATGTGGTTGCAAAGTGAGCTTCCAAACCACATAGCCAGCCATGCCTGCATCTCTCTCTCTCTCTCTCTCTCTCTCTCTCTATCTCTCTCTATCTCTCTCTCTATTTATCTATATATGTATATAGATAATAGACAGAAATAATGGGTTACATACATTCATTTATTCATTATAGGCTTATACCTGTTTCAGATATATGTTTGGGTTCATTCATGGTTCAGTTTAATGAAGTGATTGACTCAAAATATAAGGAACTTGTAGCCCAAAGCTTCTTCAGAGCTATACAAGAAAGTGTGACGACAAAGGAAATAAACAATTAAGAACTTCATTAGCTTACAGCAGTTTCTGCTACAGCAGAACACACTCACAGTTGAGTGTTTGAGTATCACCTTATAGCTTCATCAGAACCTCAAACATGAAATGCAATTTATTTATGAAAACCTACTTAACCTCATAAAATCATGCTGTTTTGGGTTCAGTCTCATTGTACACCATTTTAGGCAAATGTTTTTTTTTCTATAGCACCAGATTGACAAAAGTCTTGTGAGTGCATTTCATGGATCGAAACTGTGTGTGTGTGTTGCACCTTGTTTTCTTGATCTAAATGAACATCATCATCATACAAGTTTATCGTTTTGAGCTTGCTATGGGGAAAACAATACTACCTTATTTGGAAACATGTGAGAGTTGGTCACAGGAAAGGCAACTGACCATAGAAAATTTACCTCAACAGATTCCATCCAATTAATGCAAGCATGAAACAGTAACATTAAACAATGATGATGATGATACAGTATGAAATTTTAGGGAAACTTGGCTGCTATTTCTAGCATTTCGAACGACCTCAAAGAGGATCTCTTGCATCTTTATTGGTTTGTTTGGTGTTCCTGGTGGCCTTATTTTGGTTATATTTACGACACTTTTTTTTTGTAAGGGATTAGATAAGAGTAAGAAATTAGATAGGGTGGGGACATTAGATAGGGTTGGGGCTAAATTTAGTCCAGTTAGTTTCTTTGAGTTTTTGCTGTTTATAATTGTTTTGTTTGGTTATTTATTTGATTTTTCTTTTTGGTTGGGAGTTGGTGGCTGTCTTGTTTTGTACAAATAAGAAATATTTTGGTATATTTTCTTCCATTTTATATTTTTGAGAAACCGAGATTACACACAAACACACACACCACATTAATATACAAGTTCTTCTACATATTCTGACAGTGTGTGTATGCATATATACACATACATACACTCACTTACATGCACATACACATATATAGAGAAATGTGTGTTATATGCTTGTGTGTAAATAAAAACGTGTGTATCTGAAACTGCTGGAGCAACCTAAATAAGCTATACACACCAAAGATGATTATCTCTCTCACACACACACACACACACACACACACACATTTGCATTTTCTATTTTGCTATTAATTTTTATTTCATGTATATACATACATACATACATACATACATATATATATATATATATATATATAAATTCAATAATAGGACGAATTCTTTTACAAGAATATATATATAAA
>NC_068993.1:10753353-10755507 GCF_001194135.2 Octopus bimaculoides
TATATATATATATATATATATATATAGTGATTGCTATGCGTCTTTCAGTTTCCGTCCATGAAATCCTCTAACAAGGCTTTGGTCAGCCCAAGGCTATAGTAAAAGACACTTGGCCAAAGTGCAACACAATGGGAACTGAACCCAGAACCATATGGTTGGGAAGCAAGCTTCAGTACTACTAAAGCAGAGTGGTCCCGAACACGCACCCGCATGTGTGGGTGCGCGTGTGCAAATGAATACATGTGTTTAGGGTTAGGGATAGGGTTAGGATCGACCACTCACGATTAGCTAGCGCGGCTGCGCGTTCAGGACCACTCTGCTTTAGTAGTACCCAAGCTTCTAACCACACAGCCACACCTGCTCCTATATTAACCATTCTTAACACCTGTAACATCTTGTAACAAACACCAGATATATATTAACTTCAACACTACACCACCAGCATCCTCAAGAAATTAACGATGAAGAGGCTTCTTGGTGGTTAGTCAGCCTGTTTGAAATAATTCTACTATAGGCACGAGGCCTGAAATTCAGGTGGTGATAGGGGAGGACTAGTTGATTACACAGACCCAGATGCTCAACTGGTATTTATTTTATCAACCCTGAAAGAATGAAAGGTAATGTCAACTTTGGTAGAATTTGAACTCACAACATACATACAAATGGACGAAATGCTGCTAAATGTTTTCTCTGGTATGTGAAAGATTCTATCTCACTGCCTTAATAATAATAATAATAATTATAATAATAATAATTCTTTCTCCTGTAGGCACAAGGTCTGAAATCTGATGGGGCAGGAATAGTCAATTACATTGGCTCCAGTACACAGCTGGTACTTATTTTGTCGACCCTGGAAGAATGAAAGGCAAAGTCGGCTTCAGCGGAATTTGAACTCAGAACGTGAAGACAGATGAAATACCGCTTAGTGTTTCACCCAGCGTGCTAATGGTTCTGCCAGCTCGCTATAATAATAATAATAATAATTTTATTCTATAGGCACAAGGCCTGAAATTTTGAGAGAGGTGATTAGCCAATAACATTGACCCCCCAGTACTCAACTGGTACTTATTAACTCTGAAAGAATGAAAGGCAGTGTTGACCTCGGCTGGATTTGAACTCAGAATGTAAAGACAGACAAAATGGATTATGTCTAGCATGCTCATGATTCTGCCATTTCACCACCTGTTGGAAATAATAGCAAAAAAAAAATCACTCAAAATCAACACTACGATCTTAACTCAAGAAAAGACACACTGGATAATGTAATCATTACCATACCACTGAAATGACAGGATGGTCATGGCTGGAGCAAATTTGTAGTGATAAAGCGACTCAGTAAGAGAAGACCTTGGGTTAACAATAAGTGTAACCATAACAACAACATCAACAGTAAAAGCCATGTTAGAAGTTGTGAGCTACCTTAGGTGCCTCTATGTGGTTGTTTGACTTGCTAGAATTAGCAGTTAAATCTCCCTCAAATAATACCCACTGTCTAAAAGTAGAATAAAATAAAGGAACATGTTGCATAATGTAGACCCTGAAGTATAAAAAGATGGAATGGTCATGGTAGGAAGAACCATCCTGAAGCTAATCTACTATAACAACATTATATATATACACATATACAAATATACACACACAAAAACATATATACACAAACACACACATATACACAAATACATACATAAACACATATATAGATACACAGATAAATGTACATACACATGAATAAGCACATAAATGCAAAACAAGGTGGGAAAAATAGTACTCAACTACTGAAGGTAGAGTAATATGCTTTATTATTAAAGCTGATCACAACTGTCCAATGAACAGAAACGTGAAACTCTGAGTATCAGTTTTGTGATGTTTTTACAGCTTTAATAAAAAAAAATGTATATAGTTATACATACATACATACATACACACATACATACACACAGATTCACATTTACAAATATATATATACATACACACATTTGATATGTGTGTAAACATAAATATCATATATCATCATCATCATCATCATCATCATCGTTTAACGTCCGCTTTCCATGCTAGCATGGGTTGGACGATTTGACTGAGGACTGGTGAAACCGGATGGCAACACCAGGCTCCAGTCTGATGTTGCCATCCGGTTTCACCAGTCCTCAGTCA
>NC_068993.1:10755563-10757077 GCF_001194135.2 Octopus bimaculoides
TATATATATATATATATATATATATATATATATCAAGAGAGAAAAGATATACAAAACTGACAGAAATGTAAAGAATTTTATGAAAATTGTTTTTCCTTACCTTCCCTTGTCTTTGTGTTGTGTTGTAGACTTGTTCCTTTCTCAAATGATATTGGTAAACTTTCCAATATCGACACTGTATACCAAAAGTAATAGATGCCATAAAAAATAATTCAAAATATATCTATACAGATATACATATATATTGATAGATATATATATATCTAAAAATAAACGAATATTTCTGTATATGTTTATACGTGTGTGTATATATATATGTATATATATGCTATTTTATAAAACTATGTGTATTATATAATTACATACACAAGTGTGGTGTATGCATAATATGTATATTTATCATGTATATATCCAAAATAGTGGTACAGAATTCCAAGATTGACAGACAAAATATAACTTTAGATTCTTCCTTCAAAAGGTACCATTACCTGTTCTGCAGCTATGGTACCAACAAACTGCAAGTAATTGGTTTGGTATTTCAGGGGCTCCTTCCCTTTCTTTCTAGTTGATATTGAGGCTTGTTTTGGGGAACTGGTTTTGATTTCTTTAGGGGTCTGACAATTATGTTTCAATATCTAAACATATATTTACATATATAATATATATACTATTATATATATATATATATATATATATGTAAACATAAAAATTTCTTCTTTTTGTCTAACCTTTATTTTAAGTTCCTTCAGTAAGGGGGGGATTCCAGAGGGGGTAGTTTTCTTTTGCCTTTTTGTGTGTTTTTTCTTTCTTTATCTTTTCTAAGTACCCCACACTGACAAGAATTATAACAACAGCAGCCGAATTAGAGGCAGCAGCAGTGTGCTGTAAGACGAAGAAATCAGCACCAACGACCCCCACCACGGCGACGACGAAGATGACTGAATGCCAGCACTTCTAATACCAGAGAGCAGCAGACTCCTTCCTTTCTTTCAACTTGCCTGCTCCACCCACTTAACTTATAATAAAAACTTTTCCTATATTAAGACTACCTTAACTAGCTTGCACTCATAATAATCCTTTCTTTCTTTCTTTCTTTACCTCCGCTACCTTCCATTACATTCTTAGTCTTTCTCTTCCCCACCACCACCACCACCATCATCTTTTTCTCTTTACTCCTTGGTTGATTTCTTATTTGTTTTCGTTCTCTTTCTCTCCTTTCCTGTTTGCTTTACTTTTTCTCTTTAGCATACTCATACACAACACACTCTCTCTGTTTCTCTGCCATTTTTATCTCTCTACCCTCCTCCCTCAACCTTTACACACACACACACATTCATGTACAAACACACACACACACGTATGTATATATATGTTCTATGTGGCTTGCTTCTTTGCTGTACCTTGTTTATCATTTTGTCCATGTTTTTTTTGCCACATCATGTACCCAGTTTTGTATCTATATGTACATGTAGATGAAGGCATGTACATATATATGCATATACTCATATATTGTT
>NC_068993.1:10757511-10758182 GCF_001194135.2 Octopus bimaculoides
GTCTCTTCTCTAATCTTACCAACCACGACCACCACCACCACACATTCATACAGTCTTTTCTTTTGATTTGCGTCTCTTTCCCAATCTTCCTTCCTTCCCCCCTCTCTCTCTCTCTCTCTTTCTGTTTTATTCCTCATACTCTCCTCTTCACCTCATACTATCACCTCTGTTCTTTTTACCCCTCTTTCTCTTCATAAAACTCTTCCCTTTCTGTCTGTCTGTCTCTCTCTCTTTCTCTCCTTATTAACTTGTGTCTTTCTCCCCCCCCTTTTAACTTCTGTCTATGTATGCCTCTCTCTCTCTCTCTATTCATTCCTTTATCTAACACCTCACATCCCTCCAAGTCACCTACACAGCTGCCTGCCTGTCTTTCTCCATCCATCTCCGTCTATCTTCATCTCTATACATCTCACTTTTTATTGCAACCCACATTTCTCTCCAGCATCCACTTCTCTTCTACACTATCTCCCCCCCCCCCGTCTTCATCATTCTTGATATCTTTATCACCACCACCGTTATCATCATTACTATCATTATCATCTCCTCCACCTCTCAGTACCACCTTCCCTCTTTCACATTCTTTACATCACTCACACTCACAATATTCTACTCCATTTGCATATTCCTTAACTCTCTCTTTCTCTCCCCCCATCTGCCTTATCTGTAACCAT
>NC_068993.1:10759012-10765578 GCF_001194135.2 Octopus bimaculoides
TATATATATATATATATATATATATATATGTGTGTGTGTGTGTGTTAGTCTCCCCATCATCATTTAACAACTGATGTGTGTTTATGTCCCCCATAACTTAACAGTTTGGCAAAAGTGACTGATAGAATACTAGGCTTACAAAAAATAAGTCCTGAAGTTGATTTGTTCGACTAAAGGCAGTGCCCCAGCATGGTTGCAACCAAATAAGTGAAACTAGAAAAGAGTAAAGGTATATATATATATATATATATGCAGCTATATACACATATGCACACACACACACATGCATATATACAAACATTTATACACATATAGACATACACATATATACACACACATGTATACTATTTGTGATGCTTCATGCCTGTTTTGTCATGCTCGTATGGCTTAGATTGGAAGAAATCGAGGCAGGATTTTTATGACCGGACGCTCATGCTCTTTGTGTTTTACAGAGGAATTCGAAAACACAGAGCTAACAAATGATTTGTTGACATCAACAAACATCAACAAACGTCACCAATTGTTGTCCAACCACTAACAGGAATGTCATTGCCTGTTGTTGAACTTCAAATAATAGTGATGTCACCATTAGTAGCCAGAGCTCAGTATAATTCTATAAACATTCACACACACACACACACACACACACACATATATATTAGTCAATGAAATTCCAATATAGTCTGAGTTTCAAGTTTTATATTTGTATGTTTTACAACTAAAGGCAGTGCTCCAGCATGGCCACAGTCAAATGACTGAAAGAATAAAAGAATATATATATATATGTATAGATATATAGACCCAAACACACACGATAGATTCCCATGTTGTCTGTGTCGACCAAAATTCCTTCACAAGGCATTGGTTGGCCTGGGGCTAAAAAATCCAAGGGTACTACACAATGGGACTGAACCTGGAACCACATGGTTGCAAAGCAAGTTTTTTTTTTTTTTTTCAACAACACGGCCATACCTGAGTCTGCTTCACAAGCAAGTACCATACAACTTGTCCTTTACAATAACAGAAAAAAAACAAAAACACCCTTATGACACAAAGGTTAAAATTCTCTGAACTTTCTTACTCAGGTAAGCTCTGTTTATGCACCACCCACCTTCATTACCGATTAGGTCATCCTGGTAACAAAACCTACCTGCTAATTCCAGTCAGTCTTCTGAACAGTTGACTAATTGCATGTCTTGTGTGATCTTACTGCTAACCACTCCTGTGCACCTGTTACAGGTAAAGTTCTTCATAGTCAACCTGCCTAAGATTCTACTGCACCTTTTCTTGTTTTTGCACATAGCAAAATACTAAGATACATTTAATCCGTTAAATCATTCCTTCAAAATGACTGGCCTAGTGCCTAAATCACTACTATTATTTATTATTCATCATCATCGTTTAACGTCCATTTTCCATGCTGGCATGGGTTGGACAGTTTCACAGAGATCTGGAAAGCCAGCAGCTGCACCAGGCTATAATCTAATCTGGATGCCCTTCCCAACGCCAACTGTTCCGAGAGTGTAGTGGGTGCTTTTTACATGCCACCGGAACAGGAGCCAGTCAGGCCGGACTGGTATCAATCACATTCAGATAGTGCTTTTTATGTGCCACTGGCACGGGAGCCAGTCAGAGGGTACTGGCATATTATTATTATTATTATTATTATTATTATTATAAGGTAGGTGTGAGAAGCAGGATCTAGTTGGTTTGAAAATGAAGCAAAAGGAAGATTTGGGCCAGATATGGCGGGTTTAAATGTCAAAGGTTAAACTGACATAAAAATATTCCATCAAAACTCCAAGATAATTTATGTTTCACATACCAGCTAAATAATGATAATTATTTTATTGAATTCCTCATTATTTATGAAAAAATAGTTGAAAAAGAAGCAATGAGTTTCAACAGAAATATGGTAACAAAAGGGTTAAATTCGTTTTTAATTATTTTCTTTTAACAATTAAATGTCTTGCAAGTTATTAAGCATTAATTATTCAGTGTGTGCAGTTAAAGCAGTATTATATTCAAATATTATATATTTAATGTATATACACTGTTGGCAGGTAAGTTACTGCGATTTCCATCCAAGATAAAAGCTTATGTGGAGAGAGATAGAAATAGATGTAGATGGTGAAATAAATAGTGATGGATAGAAAGAGATAGAGAGAGAGATGGAGAGATAGAGAGACAGATATATAGAGATATAGATAGAAAGAGGGATAGCTGGAGAGAGAGACAGATATAGAGAGAGACAAAGATATATAGAAATAGAGAGATAGAGAGAGAGAGAGACATATATTTAGAGATATAAAGAGACAGAAATATAGAGATATAGATAAAAAGAGAGAGATAAATGAAGTGAGAGATTGAGAGGTAGATAGAGATAGATGAAAAGATAGATGGAGCGATAGATAGAGAGACAAAGAGAAAGAGACAGAGAAAGAGAGATGTGTGTGTGTGTGTATATATATATATATATATATATATATATATATATATATATATATATATATGTAGAGAGAGAGAGAGAGAGAGAGAAAGAGAGAGAGAGATGGAGTGTTAGACACAGAGAGATAAATCGATATAGACAGAGAGATAGATATAAAATAGACAACTCAATAGATTTAGAAACAAGTGTTCGTAATTAGAACCAAAGAACAGGTTTAAGAGTTTTATCTTCTCTTGACATACATTGTGTTCTTACCTGAGCCTCCCACCCACACCACCATTTACAGAACTATTATGAGAACCTCAAGTACCACTACTACAGTTAGTAGTACAATCCTCATCATCAGGATTACTATGATCCGATACATAACATGATACACCAACACCACCACAATATAGGACCCTAATCACCATGCCCACTGCTGCCACCACCAACACCATCCTCCAATAACAAAAACCTATCAGGTGTCAGAGCCAAGGAAAGAATCTCTAAGTGGTTACTTGACCTGCTATAAATAACAGTTAAATTCCATCGGATTACACCCTGGAATGTCTTTGGTAATAATCGTATCTGCTTGATTAGAACTGACAACAAAAAAACATTGAGAGAGAGTGTCAATGTTATTTATTGCTTGTGCTGAAAGGAAAAAACAACCAATATCTCCCTCAAATCACAACTGTTATGGTAAAGAACACTGAAATCTGAGATTTTTTTATGAAAAATATATTTATTCTTATTAACCACACAAAAAAAAAATGCTTTACTACAAACAACAAACACCAAAATAGTGCAAAGCTTGTTGTTCTTGGACTACGTATGATAGTAGCAGTTGTCAAGATGTTAGCTGGTCATTGAGTGTTGTCGCTCATGTCTGTCCATTGTTTTTGCGGTGTCACAGAACTCAGGTCAGCTACTGCTATTGTATATATTTTTCTTTTATTCTTCTATTTGTTTTAGTCATTTGACTGCAGCCATGCTGGAGCACCACCTTTTAGTTGAAGAAATCGGCCCAGGACTTATTCTTGAAAAACTTGATACCTATTCCAGTGGGCCCTTTTGCCAAACTGCTAAATTACAGGGATGTAAAGACACTGACATTGGTTGTCAAACAATGGTTGTGGGGGACAACAAACATAGACACAAAGACATACACATGCATATATATATATATATATACACACACAAACTTCTTTTCAGTTTCTGTCTACCAAATCCACTCAAGAGGATTGGTTGGCCTGAAGCTATAGCAGAAGACACTTGCCCAAGGTGCCACACAGTGGGACTGAACAAAAGACCATATGGTTGGGAAGCAAGCTTCTTACCACACAGCCATGCCTGCATCTGTGTGCGTATACACACACATGAAGGGCTTCTTTCAGTTTCCATCTACCAAATCCACTCACAAGGCTTTGGTCAGCCTGAGGCTATGGTAGAAGATACTTGCCGAAGGTGCCACGCAGTGGGACTGAACCTGGAACCATGTGGTTAGGAAGCAAGCTTCTTACCACATAGCTACACCTGTACCTCTCTTTGTGCTTGTCCCTTACCACTACTTGACAACCTGTGTTGGTTTGTTTACATCCCTGTAACTTTGTAGTTAAGCAAAAAGAGAACGACAGAAGTACCAGGTCTAAAAGCAAGTGCTGGGGTCGATTTGTTTGATTAAACCCTTCAAGGCATTGCTCCAGCATGGCCACAGTCTAACATCACTCCTCCCTATACCATCACAACCTGGTATTCTCCACCACCACCATAACCACAGCATCATCCCCCTTCAACGACCCCTGCCACACCACTACCACTATAATCATACCATCCCCCTCTCTCCCACACCACCACCACCAGTACTGCCATAACCAGTAGTTATTCAGAAAGCTAAAATACAGAACACCCACCCACCCCACTTCACCCCCTTGTGTTTATTTTCAGCACACTTCTGTAAATGTAGCCAGAAGTTCATGACCTTGGGTCATGCAAAATAAATCTTAACAACAGCAACAACAACAGCACCAGCAACCACCGCCACCACCACAATTAGCAACAACAGTAATAACAAATAACAAAGAGCCAGCATAAGAAGCCTTCACATGGTAACTTAATATGCTAGAAATAGTAACTAAAATCATCCAAAAATCACACCACAGAAAAGAAAAAGGGTGGGACACATTTTCACCTTTTATCTTTTTACTTGTTTCTGGTTATTGGAGTGTGGCCATGCTGGGGCACCACTTTGAAGGGTTTTAGTTGAATAAATTGACCCTGGTAATAATTTTTTTTTAAGCCTTGTACTTATTTTATAGGTCTCTTTTTTGCTGAATCACTAAGTTATAGGGATGTAAACAAACCAACACCAGTTGTTGAGCAGGATTGGGGGACATATGCAGACATATGCACACCAACCACATGGTTCCGGGTTCAGTCCCACTGCATGGCACCTTGGGCCAGCGTCTTCTATAGCCTCAGGTCGACCAAAGCCTTGTCAGTGGATTTGGTAGACAGAAACTGAAAGAAGCCTGTCATATATATATATATATATATATATATATATATAAAATACAAAGAATATATATACATGTATACACACATGTACATACTTACATCTACATGTGTATATATATGCATATCAGGGTACAGGACGTTAGAACAATAAACTACAGACAACGGAACGAACACATAGGAAAACGGAAAGCCACTTGGAATATCCCTTCATCAGCTGTCTCTATTCTATCTAGACGTTTCGAAGATAAGACAGTTAAGCATTTGGTGGTGAGTATATGTTTGTGTGTTTGTCCCCCAACATTGTTTGACGACCAATACAGGTGTGTTTATGTTCCCGTAACCTAGTGGTTCAGCAAAAGATAGATTAAGTACTAAGCTTACAAAAAATAAGTCCTGGGTTCGATTTCTGGTGGTGCTCCAGCATGGCCACAGTCAAATGACTGAAACGAGTAAAAAGGTGTGAAAAACTATACCAGAACAACATTTCTTTGAAAATAATCTGGTGAAAAATTTAAAAACTTCAAGCGGTTAGAAGAAATAGAACAAGATCTGAAAGTTAGTCTGTAAGATTTGAACTTGGAACATAAAAAGTCAGATGCAATACTACTGCAAAGCATTTCATCCTGTGCTCTAATGATTCTGCCAATCCACTACCCTTGACTTCTCCGGTCCAGAATATCTAAAATGCCAAAAATATATAAAAAGTATTTGCCAATATAATGTGGCTGTCCTGGAAGGGATGATTGTTACTGTTGTTTAACCCCAGGAAACGTCATTTCCAGTTGGCTATATGGCACAATATTTGTGTCCTTATATTTTTGAATAGGGTGTCCAGCACTCCTCATCTGGCACAAAGCAACATCTGTGGACCCAGAAACCGATCCACAGGTGTTGCTTTTGTACTATGTTTCCTGGGGCTAAACAAAAGTACCAATCTTACCTTCTAGGACAACCAAATTCATTATGCAGTGTTTTAAATCCAGGTTTTGCCCCTGTTAATGGGGTAGCCAGATCTACCTCAATGCCACAGCAACTGAAGTAGGCAGGTGCAGCCCACCCCAACCTTTGGGTTGGCTGGTACCCATTCTCCTTTACTATCATGAGGCTTTTTTAGAGCTGGATTTTCTATGGGGAGCATGCCCTTGCTTACCCCCAACCTAAGTTTCTAGACATGAATAGTCCCAAGACCAAGGCCTCTACCACAATTTTTAAGAAATGTGGTGGAAAACTAGCTCAGGAAGGCAAGGACGATACTCCCCGAGACCCCTTTCAGAGGCCCCCACCCATCTATGTTTGGAAATAGTCTTTTCTTTAAAGAATTGTTACTGAATGTCTGAAAAATTTAGAAATAATGTTTCTATTTAAAAGACATATAGATAAATAAAAAGACCACAGGGAAACAAACAAAATAAAAACATAAAAAAACAATTCCATATATGGAATTGTTTTTTTATGTTTTTATTTTGTTTGTTTCCCTGTGGTCTTTTTATTTATCTATATGTCTTTTAAATAGAAACATTATTTCTAAATTTTTCAGACATTCAGTAACAATTCTTTAAAGAAAAGACTATTTCCAAACATAGATGGGTGGGGGCCTCTGAAAGGGGTCTCGGGGAGT
>NC_068993.1:10766077-10768958 GCF_001194135.2 Octopus bimaculoides
ATTCTATCGGTCTCTTTTGCCAAACTGCTAAGTTACAGGGACGTAAACACACCACCATCGGTTGTCAAGCGATGTTCAGGGGACAAACACACACACACACATATATACACATATATACGACGGGCTTCTTTCAGTTTCCGTCTACCAAATCCACTCGTAAGGCTTTGGTCGGCCCGAGTCTATAGTAGAAGACACTTGCCCAAGGTGCCATGCAGTGGGAATGAACCCGGAACCATGTGGTTGGTAAGCAAGCTACTTACCACACAGCCACTCCTATATATATATATATATATATATATAAACGATGCCAAAATTGATCCTGCCTGTGGTGGTGTCATGCAAAAAATAGTGAGTCCACTCTGTGGAATGTTTGGTGTTAAGAAGGGCATCCAGCCATAGAAATAATGCCAAAACAAACAGAAGTCTGGTGCAGTCTTTGTCCTAGCCTGCCCCTATCAAACTATCCAACCCATGCCAGCATGGGAAGTGGATGTTAAATGAGGATGATGATGATGTGTGTGTGTATGTGTATATATACTTACCAAGAAACACACATACACACATTGACAAATTTAAAATCATTGGATGTGCAACTGTATAATTATAATTAAGGAAATTAAAAATCATCTCTCTCTTTCACTACCTCTCCCACCCGACCTCTCTCTCTCTCCTCCACCTTCTCACTCTCCTTCCCCACACTCCCTCCCCTTCACTGCCCATCTTCTTCCCCCCACACACTTTGTCCTTCATTCTCCCTACACCCTCTATTTCATTCAGTCTTTCCTCTCATTCACTCTCCCTACCCTCTCAGTCTTTCTTTCCTTACCCCTCTCTCTCATTCAGTCATTCTCTCCCTCTCTCCACTTTCCCTACCCCCTCTCTCTCTCAACCTTTCTCTCTTCCCCACCTCTTTCCATAGAATTGTTCCATTGTATTCAATGTCCACCCCGGGAGAGTTTCCCAGACCTCACCCCCACTTCCTTCTCAGCTTCATTGTCTCAACAGTGTCAGACAATTGGGTATTTACGTGTGCAAAGTGTGTGTGTGTCTATGTATGCAAATAGTGTGCACGTACATGTATGTATGTGTATATATGTGTACCAAATGTGTCTGCAAAGTATGTATATGTCTGTGCATGTATGCGTATTTGCAAGAATTGCTGGTAAAAGTATTGTTGTTGCTGTTGTTGCTATGGTTTAGCAGGAAAGTAAAACTTCACGAGGAAGTTATCGATCTAGACTGAAGAAAAAAAATTTAAATATCCATTTAAATAGGCGTAGGAACGGCTGTGTGGTAAGTAGCTTGCTTACCAACAACATGGTCCCGGGTTAAGTCCCACTGCGTGACACCTTGGGCAAGTGTCTTCTACTATAGCCTCGGGCCGACCAAAGCCTTGTGAGTGGATTTGGTAGACGGAAACTGAAAGAAGCCCATCGTATATATATGTATATATATATATATATATATATGTATGTGTGTGTATATGTTTGTGTGTCTGTGTTTGTCCCCCCAACATCACTTGACAACCAATGCTGGTGTGTTTACGTCCTGTAACTTAGCGGTTTGGCAAAAAGAGACCGATAGAATAAGTACTAGGCTTACAAAGAATAAGTCCTGGGGTCGATTTGCTCGACTAAAGGCGGTGCTCCAGCATGGCCGCAGTCAAAGGACTGAAACAAGTAAAAGAGAGTCCAGGAACCTTTTGATACCACATCACATATCCTCCATTTTTTTACTTGTTTCAGTCATTTGACTACAGCCATGCTGGGGCACTGCCTTGAAGAATCTTTTGGCTAACATTTTAAAATCTGGTAATTATTCTATCAGTCTCTTGCCAGACTGCTAAGTTACAGGGATGTAAACACACCAACACTGGTTGTCAGTCAGTGGTGAGAGAGCCTTTATGTAATTGTGTGTATGCTGTGTATGATGCATGTGGGTGTGATGTGCACACGTGTGTGCATGCAGTGTATGATGTATGACAAGGGTGATGTGAACACACATGCTGCATGTGTGCATGCATGTACATGGTACGTGTGCATGCACGTCTCTTGCTCCACATAGTTCTTATCCACTTCATCCCCCACCCTCTCTCCCTCTTTATTCTGCAGAATCCTTCTCTGTTCCAATCTATAATCATTCACATTACTTTTACTTTTTTGCTCTATGCTTAACTCTACAAACCTACATCACTTACTCCCTCTCCCTCTCTCTCTCTCTCTCTCTCTTTCCTCTTCACCTTTCCTTCTCTCCGTCATCTTCACTCTTTCTCCACACCCACACCACTGTCCATCCATTTATCTTTCAATCTATCTCGTTGACCTTTTCAAGTATCAACAGTGACCACTTTATTAATACACACCTACACACATACATATTAGAATAGATGCATATATGCAAATACTGTCTCATACAAAGATCTACTAATGTTTTCTCAGGCAAACACATACACACGTGTATTATATATATACACACACACACACAAACTCTCACACTCTTCTAACTCATTTACTATATATATATATAAATATATATACACACAATATATTAGATATGTACTCACATACATATACACAGAATATGTGTAAACACAAACACACTATATGTAAACACACACACATGTATATATGTGCAAACACTATATGTAAACACACACATACACACACACATATATATATATATATACGTGAACCCCCCTCCCCCTCATAGACACATTCAAACTCACAAAAGCCTCTTAAACAGCAGGAAATTATGAAACGCTACTTTCATTTCAAACCATTTGAGCTATTTAACCTCTTTGCAGTCTCTTGTTTTATTATTCATATAAATAATATTCCTTCATCAAATATATATATATATATATATATATATATATACATAT
>NC_068993.1:10769868-10771274 GCF_001194135.2 Octopus bimaculoides
TATATATATATATATATATATATAGGAATGGTACTTTAGATGTATATATATGTATATAAACATTGGGTGTATGTATGTATGTGTATATATATATATATATATATATATATATACAAATGGTACTTTAGATGTATATATATGTATATAAACACTGGGTGTCTATATATTATCTTTACAACGTCCATAATTTGTCTGGATGTGTTGTGTACAACCGATGGAGCACATGTTAAAGTGTTCTGGTGTTTCTTTTGGAACAGCTATCGCTAACTCATGGTGTAGGGAAAGAGCAAAGAATTGAGTGATTGATTCCTTCTGTGAAAGAATATTTTATCCAAAACATTTAAGCTTTTACATTTTCGCTCTCCAATTCTGAGTCTTTTTCTGGTGAATTTTTACAGGTATTTTAAACCATGAAATAGAGATATCAATTCCAAAAGTCTGTCGACCAACTATTACATACATTTCATGAGTGTGATTGTCTATTTATTCATCTATTTGTAAATAAAAAACTGGCAGTCAATAATAGGAAATTATCCTTTGGCATTTTGCCCAATTATTTTTATCATTTTACACCAATAGAACTAAATAATCAACTACAAATACTTTTGAACAGTAAGTTGTTTGATTTCGAAAAGTGATATTCAAAGGACAATTTATATAACTATGACAGTTACATAAACAGTATCAGATATATAATACTGTTAAAGATTTTTTTTACAATTGACATATGCTATTTTTGTTGAAAAATTGTATTTACAACTGAAACTAAATTTAACATTATTTCTATTAAAAAAATTGATGTTTATAATTCTTCAGATACGTTTATCTCAAACAACATAATTTTAGCAATACTTCCATTGAAACTCAATGGAACATTGAACCAAATAACTGTTTCCTATTTGTATTTGACTGAAAACTATTTATATAACTTATTTTTTGTTTAAATCACATCCTGTTCAACAGTATTTTGTAATAAGGGGCAACTCTTTTGAAAAAAAATTTACTGTATGAACAACTGGATAAATATATTCTGATTTATAAATTAGGACAGTCAGGTGAATTGAGAACATGCATGCATGTATGTATGTGTGTGTGTATGTATGTATGTATGAATGCAGTGTAACTTTTCATATGGTTTCTTTAAAAGGTGAAAACCTGCTTTTATTATTTAAAATTATATATATATGTGGAGGCATGGTTGTGTGGTGAGAAGCTTGCTTCTCAACCACATGGTTCCAGGTTCAGTCCCACTGCATAGCACCTTGGGCAAGTATTTTTTACTATAGCTTTGGGCTGACCAAAGCCTTGTGAGTGGATTTAGAAGACAGAAACTGAAAGAAGCCATCATGTATGTATGTATGTGTACGTATATATACATATATGTGTGTGTGTGTGTGTGTGTGTGT
>NC_068993.1:10771601-10772441 GCF_001194135.2 Octopus bimaculoides
ATATATATATATATATATATATATATAAATTTGTCTCAACAGTAATTTTTAGGCTAAACCCTAAATAATGCCAAAAGAGTTTAAATTTTTTTTTTCATAAATCTAATCATTGTATATTACACACACACACACACACACACACACACACACACACTGTGCATTCCAGAAATTTTGAGACTTTTCCAGGAAAGACAATTTCAAAGAAGTACAAAACTTTAATCTCCTTCAAAATGGGATCCTTTGACAGCAAAGCACTTGTAGCACTCCAGCCATTTTGTGAAGGCCCCATGGAAGTCCTCCAAAATGAAGGTGTCCAGAACCTTTGTCACAGTCCCCATCTTCTGCAGCCTGAGGAACGACCAACAGTCAAAGGGAACTAGGTCTTGCCAACCAAAACTGTTCGTGGTAAGCTCCATAAAACTAGATACCAATGGAGGGCTGCAATTGCTAAACCTCTCCTGTATCCCATCATCATTGATAAGCAGAGAAAATAATGTCTAGAAAATAAAGTGGTTAATGGTTAGGTGGAACAAGGTTGTCGGCTCTATGAATCATTATCTGCTCTTTTACCCTCCATTTCAATAGGAGTTTATGTCTGGAAATAACCCTGATTGTTTGTCTCCTGTTATGACACTCAGAAGTGGTTCTGTGATGAATTGGGTGGACATATCATAGAATTCTCTTGGCCTCTAGTTGTTCTATATGGCAGGAATAATACCAAAGATTATCTAAGAATTTTGGCCAATGTGGATTTATGTTTGGAGATAACCAAAAAATACCTCCAGGACAGTATGTGCCTGTGAGAGACAGACAGACAGACACGGAGGTGGGGTGGGGTGA
>NC_068993.1:10772451-10772709 GCF_001194135.2 Octopus bimaculoides
GAAAGACAGAAAGAGAGAGAGAAAGAGAGAGAGAGAGAGAGAGAGAGAATGGACAAAGGATGGGAGGAGGAGAGAAATAAAACAAAGGATAATGGGGAGAGATATATATAGAGAGAGAATAGACAAAGGATAAAAGGAAGGAGGGAGGGAGGAAGAGAGAGACAAGCAGCAAGAGAGAGAGAGAGGGAGAAAGTGTGAGAATGATAAACAAAGGACTGGGTGGGAAGGAGAAAGAGATACAAGATAATGGGAAGAGAT
>NC_068993.1:10772796-10773041 GCF_001194135.2 Octopus bimaculoides
GGTAACAGAGAGAGAATGAGAGAGGAAGAGAATGAAAGTGAGAGAAAGAAAGTGAGAGAGAGAGAGAAAGGGAATGAAGGAGAAAGTGAGGGAAAATGTGAGTGAGAGAGAGAGAGAGAGAATGTGAGGGAGAGAGAGAGTAAGTGTGAGAGAGAGAGCGAGAGAGAAAGAGAAAGAGAAAGTGTGTGAGAGTGAGAGAGAGAGAGAGGAAGAGAGTGAAAGAGAGAGGGATAAAGTGCATGAGA
>NC_068993.1:10773051-10776433 GCF_001194135.2 Octopus bimaculoides
GAGAGAGAGAGGGAGAAAGTGTGAGAATGATAAACAAAGGACTGGGTGGGAAGGAGAAAGAGATACAAGATAATGGGAAGAGATATAAACAAAGAACAAAGGAGAGAGGAAAGAGAAAGGGTAACAGAGAGAGAATGAGAGAGGAAGAGAATGAAAGTGAGAGAAAGAAAGTGAGAGAGAGAGAGAAAGGGAATGAAGGAGAAAGTGAGGGAAAATGTGAGTGAGAGAGAGAGAGAGAGAATGTGAGGGAGAGAGAGAGTAAGTGTGAGCGAGAGAGAAAGAGAAAGTGTGTGAGAGTGAGAGAGAGAGAGGAAGAGAGTGAAAGAGAGAGGGATAAAGTGCATGAGAGGGAGAATGTGCGTGAGAAGGAGAATGTGTGAGAAAGAGAGAGGGAGAATGTGTGTGAGTAACAGAGCGAGAGAGAGAGAGAGAAAATACTCAAAAAGTTGTTTACAGTGAAATTTAATGGCCAAAGATATTGGATGATGGCATTTTATAACCATTGAAGGAGATGATGATGGTGAGAATGATGATGATGATGTGGTGGTGATGGAAGAAGATGGTGATGACAACAATAATGACAGTGCAGCTGGTGGTAGGGTTGATGTTACAAGACATAAATAATAATAATAATAATAATAATAATAATAATGATAATAATAATAATCATGCCAATATTAGGCTGTGCCCCACCACCTCTCCACCTCATTCTGATTTCAAATATCTCCCAAGGTCTGCTACTACCCGTTCTTTCGTCCCTTGGTGGTAGCAAGGAAGCAGAGGGGTGGGGAGTCATTGATAATGGATATGTGCATGTATATCTATGTTTGTCCACCACAACACTGCTTGACAACTGGCGTTGGTGTGTTTACGTCCCTGTAACTTAGCGGTTTGGCAAAAGAGAGTGATAGAATATAAGTACTAGGCTTACAGCAAATAAGTCCTGGGATTGATTTCTTCGAAAAAAAAATCCCTCTTAGGCGGTGCTCCAGCATGGCCGCAGTCAAATGACTGAAACAACAGAATACAAGAGAGAGAGAGAGAGAGAGAGAGAGAAAGAGAGGGAGAGAGAGAGAGATAGATAGATAGATAGATAGAGTTACATACACAAACTAAGTCTTGTACCATCCTATCTGACAGTAATACCATTCTGTAGAAATGGCCTTGCCACAGTTGAACAATGAACTATACAAATTGGATGGGTGGAATTTATTTTTAGATCAGCTCATTTGTTGCTTGGGGCGATTTTATATGCAGAAAATAAAGCACAGCATCTGCACACACACACACACACACACACATATATATACACGCATCTATATTTAGATATGTATGTATACACACTTGCATACAAATCTACCTGTGTACACATATAGATATATACACAAACTGAAATACAAACACATGCATCTACATATACACCTATACATTTCCATACATACAGAGACATACACATATGAATACATATATACACATATCTACATTTACACACACCTACACCCTTGCATCTACAGACATACATACCTGTACACACATACATACCTGTACACACATACATACCTGTACACACATACATCAACATAAACTTGAATATATATCCATCTATATATATATATATATATATATATATACACACACACACACATATATACATACATACATCAACTTGAATACATATATATTATACACACTCACAAACGTATACACATATGCACACACATATACGCACACATATACAAACCTATACACATATACACACACATCACACATATATATGCACACACATATATTCATGCACTTGTATATAGTCACACACGGGTGTTGGAATAACACTGTATGGTTTGTAGAGAAAAAAAGACAGCAACATTCCCGAACAAACCATTTTCTTCAAAGTAAAAACTTTTGCTTTCATTTCTTTTCTTTCTCTCAAAACCAAATCCTTGGATCTTTTTGCAGCAACATGATATATAAACTTAACCAGGCATGGGTGTGTGGTAAGAAGCTTGCTTTCCAACCACTTGGTCCTGGGTTCAATCCCACTGTGTGGCACCTTGGGCAAATGTCTTCTACTCTAGCCTTGGGCTGACCAAAGCCTTGTGAGTAGAGTTGGTAGATGGAAATTAAAAAGCCCGTCGTATATATATATATATATATATATATATATATATATATTACTTTATTTGTTAATTAAGGCTACAATTGGTTTCATGTTAAGAAGAGTAGGAAATTATCTAAGTATCTTAATTTTTCAAGACGATCACATGGAGAAAGGTGTTCACCTGTAAACAACAACTGTCTTGAGAAAGAACTCATATACAAGGCTGAGATCACACCCCCCAATTGAATACCAAGGATGTATATCGGAATGATGGGAAACTTGTTCAAAGAAAGGTAATATGCAACACCTTGCATCATTCAGAGACAAAACAAAAAACATGCAACATCCCTATCAAATATAATATGGTCATTGAAAGAAGGTAGAATAAGCAAGCCCCAGATAGAATGGAAAATCATTACTAAAGCCAAAAAATAAAGAGGACGGGGCACCAAATGTGAAATCTGTATTACTGAAAAATTAATTATACAATCAACAGACATCTTAAATATTAAGGACAAAACCTTCTCTCCCTGCATACATAAGCAATATTTTACACTCATATACTTTAAAGAAGACCCCTATAAATGAGGGTAACTATAAACGAAGATAACCCTACCAGGATAGCCCCTTCATATACCTGAACATATATAGCACACAAACTTCACACAACAAAGAAGAAATAGGTCCCAATGAGGTACAACCTCAACATGCAAGTACAAAAACCATGCCCAGAACAAAAACAAATAATGGGGAAAAAAAAGAAATTTATCGTAAAGACAATTCCAAAGGATACAAACTCCAAGAATGCTTTCAAGAGTAACATCCCTTGATTCATTGTTTCCTTTATGTGAATTTCTGATGAGGAGTTGGTGACCTTCTGTGTCTGTTTTCCATTCGTTCTTTTTTTTATCTCTCTCTCTCTCACACACACACACACACACACACACACACACGTTTTGCAAACAACTTCCACATGCATAAACACACAAATGCAAAACCAGGCGGAAAAAAAATACTCAAATAACAAAGGGAGAGTAATATACTTTTTATTAAAGCTGCGGAAATCTTCAGAAACTATTACTCAGAGTTTCACATTCCCGTTTGTTGAGCAGTTATGATGAATACTGCATTAAAATGGTCAATTTTAATTTAGTATTCATCACGACTGTCCGACGAACAGGAACGTAAACTCCCAGTAACAGTTTGTGAAGATTTATGCAGTTTTAATAAAAGCATATATATATATATATATATATATATATATATATATATATATATATATAT
>NC_068993.1:10776638-10784462 GCF_001194135.2 Octopus bimaculoides
CAAGAAAGAACAGTCCGGTCTTTGATAACCTTCTACTAGCCACCCACTAGTATCATTCTTAATGGTTTTGCTTCTTCCAAACTGCAAGATAAGATAATATAATGGTTTTTTTATAAATGCATGAAAGATGACATTCTTTAAAGTTGCAGGAGAAGTAGGAGAGGAGAAATGCAGTGTTGTATCATTCATGCCTTTCACAGTGTATTGTGAGTGCAGACATATCTGTGTGGTTAAGAAGTTAATTTCGTAATCATGTGGTTCTGAGTTCGATTCCACTGTATGGTGTCTTAGTAAAGCATCTACATCTACTGTAGCCTTGGACCAACAAATATTCTTTTCTACTCTAGGCACAAGACCTGAAATTTGGGGGGAGAGGGTCAGTTGGTTAGATTGACCCCAGCACACAACTGGTACTTAATTCATTGACTCCAAAAGGATGAAAGGCAAAGTCAACCTCAGTGGAATTTGAACTTACGATCAAAAACATTGTAAATAAAGATATAGTATATCTCTCACTATCCGACCTGTTATCTCACATAAAAAGGTCAAGTCCATTGTGTATGTATGAGGCTAGAGGGTATATCAACCGAAACGTTGTGTTAACAAACAAGATGAGGACAAATATCCGTCAATTGTATATAATGTATATAATAATAATGTGTTTCAACACACGATTTCACACCAGGAATCTTACAAAACAAATTCATAAATATATTTCCGAGAACATATCCAATATCCCTCTCAAATTTTTGTTTTAGGTAAGTAGGATGTAATTCAAAGGCGATTTGGCTGCTATTTCTAGCAGGTTGATTAGTCACATAGAGAGTGCCTTGTCCTTATTCTTGCTTTGTCTATGATTACGGCGTCACTGTATGATAACTCCCTCTTCATTCCGTCTCTCCACAGCTCTGATACCAACCAAAAATAACTACAGAGATGACCCCAAAAACATACAGATCAACCTATTTGAGACTCACTTTAGAGCATGTAACGGGCCAGTGAACAGCCAGCCGGTTGAAATCTCCAACAGATCCCGTGCTAAAAATAAGCTCTGAAGTAAGCTGTCAAAATATCAAATCTGCCATTTTAACACATACACCCTACAAACAAAAACAAACAATAGCCTTGTAACTTTAACAACCAGCTGTATCCCTATTTGCGGTCCTTCCACCTCCTTTAGTTTCCCCATTACGTTGCTACTTACTGTAAAAAGGCAACAAGACATTGAAATATTTCATATATAATCTAATCCTTTTACGTACCCCACCCCCCGACACACATTTTTTTCCCTTTCTTCTAACCAGAAACTACCATTTAAAAGGAGACAGCAGGTCCTATGTGGTCTGCGTGTGCATGTGTGTGTAACCTTTCGGATTAATATGATGTTCTCCAACTAAACATCATTTAAATTAGGTTGAAAGGTCAGTTTTTTTGTAGCTCGAAACGCACCACCAGTAGTCACTAATTACTAACCCATGCTGTTGAAAGAGTAGTGGTGGTGGTGGGACTTCCTTAAGATGCGATAGGATCTTTCTGATTTGACGGGCAACACTTTTCATTAATGTTTTTGGTAGCGAAACACTTTCAAACTTCGTATACTTGTATATTTTGTGTTATAGAACAGATAAAAATTTTTGTATTCGAAGTTATTTCATGTAAAAAATTGTCGTATTTCTGTAATTTCAACCAATCACTGACGTCTAACATGAAATAACTTGCGATGTACAATTTTTTGTTAAGAAGAATAAGAGAAAAAGTTGTTTTATATGACACATTCTACCAGTGTCCCAAGTTTGAAAGTGTTTCGTTAAGAAAACAAGTGGTGCCCGTCAAATCAGAAAGATCCCCTTGACGAGAAGGACCAGGACAGACTTGAGTTTGTTTGTTTCCTTTCATATTGTAATATTCCTGTTCTCTGAATCTGTCGAAAGTAAAATATTAACTGCAGGGAATCAACTTTAGTTCATTAGTATTTCTTTTTATTTATAATTATCTATAAAAATAGATAAACGTATGAATATGTTATATTCCTAAATATGTTAACATTTTAATATATTTATACATTTATAAATAGACATAACTATTTTCTGGGTTGTTAAGCGATCCGTTCAACTTCCAAAAAGAATACTCCATTGGGTATATTATATTTAACCATTCCTGCTACGCAACTAATTATTGATGAACTTATTCGGCAAGCTCTTATTTTTAATTACAATGGCGATGTGATGTCGGAACGAAAAACGTGTCATGTCCTGACGTCTTACAGATCAAATTACTCCAGAATATAGTTTTGATGCTGCTAGGTTTCCGTAATTCCCCTATTCAATCAGTGAAAAAAAAAAAAAAGCCAATAAAAAAGGACTGAAATTAAAACGAAAAGAAAAAGAAAAGAAAAAGTATACATATAAAATACAGCGACCGGAAATGGTTTGTCATAGTATTTCACTGTTGACTTAACCGAACGGATGTGTAGTCCAGCAGTAATTCCAACAATCCGTTCAGCAATAAGAATAGGGAAATTACAAAGATAAAAATGAATAAAAACAATAAAAAAATCAATGAACCAGAGAAAGAATATTATTATCCAGTTATTTCAATGAATATTATCTAATAAAGGCAATGTTATATTGTTTAATAACCAGTTCGGTATGGCCTGCTTGCTTTTGTTATATATTTGTATATTTTTTGTTCAGTTTCGATAGAGGAAATAACGCTAGTAACAACGACAGCATAAGATTCCAAATTAACCTATTTGACCCTATTTTCTTTGTGTGTCTAACAGAGGAAGAAAGAAAAGGCAGTTTAGTTCTCTGTTCTACCAACCTTCCTGTGTAATAAGTCATGTTACATAGAAAATTAATCAGGTTTCATTTTCCTTTTGTTTGTTTTTGGTTGGTGGATGTCAACCAATTAGCCTCGTTGAAGACAGACAATCTACAGGTAAAAACAAATCGAACGACAAAGGAAATCCTTAAAAAAAAAAAAGACACGATTCAATAATAATCCTTCCTGTTATAGGCACAAAGTTGGAAATATTGCGGGAGGATGCCAATCAATTACACCGATCCCAGTGTCCAGACTGGTACTTATTTTATCGACACTGGAAATGATGAAAGACAAAGTCGGCCTGGTTAAACTCAGAGCGTGAGGATCCGTGTCGTTAAGCATTTCCTCTTACGTGCGAGCAATTCTGCCAGATCACAGCTTTTAACAAGAATTGTTTCTAAATTTGGCACAAGTTCAGCAGTTTTAGAGGAAAAGAATTGTCGAATACATTGATTCCAGTGTATAACTGGCACCTGATTTTAGCGACTATATGCATGTTGGGGATGTATAATGAGCACTTTTGCGCCTTTAACGATAATATTGTTTCCATCCCGGTGGCGACTGGCAATACGCTGCCGGGAAATGGGACCAAAATATAACAGAATGAGAACGGACAAACAATAAATGAATAAACAAGCAATACAGAAGTGGACATAAAAAAATGAATAAATGTAATTCCAGACGAGACCGTTAATGGACGGATGAGAGATAAAAACGAAATAAATGAACAAATAGAATATAGCCTTAGGGTTAGACGAAGATGAAAGTATGGATAACGCTAAGAGGGGAATCCTAAAGGACGAGAAACGAAAGAACAGACAGCGAAACAGGTTGAAGTGAATACTAGAAAAATTACAACCGGTTTCTTTCAAAGGTCTGCGTGACAAAGGAGAGAAAGAAAAAAGAATGACTACGAGTCATGTGTCAGTAGGAGGTAGGAGAAAAGTGGTGACGGACAGAGAGGGAAGAGGACAGAGAGAGAAAGAGAGTAAATTTTGGAGTTTTGTTGTGTAGCAAGTGGCTTGATTTGAAACCGTGTGTGTTGACATTAAAGCAGTTTCTGTCGCAGACGATCCACAAAAACATACTCTTAAATTCATGTTTCCATTTATTTCTGAAATGTCAAAAGATTTTCGTCGTCCACTTTCGAATTGGTCACTGATACAATTCCACGTAGATTTCAACAGCCCAAGAAATAAACAGAAAATGATTTTAACAGTTTAGGCGAATTTTTTTCAATAGCTAAAACGGCTCTTTCACAATATTTCGATACAATTGTTTCGGTTTCAATACGCGGTCTCAGACCAGCTCACTTTTTAGGCAAGTCAAAAACGATCAAAGGTCGCTTCCGAGCCATAGGTTCATAGGGTCGATTTGCCGGTTTCTGTGGCGCATATATTCTTCCCGTGGACGGAAGGCAGGTCTGTTGCAGGATTACTTATTTTTGCCAGCTGAGTGAACTGGAGCAACGTGAAGTGAAGTGTTTTGGTCAAAAATACAACACATCGCCCGGTCCAGAAACCGAAACTACAATCTTACGATTGTGAGTGCAACACTCTAACCACTAAGCCACTACTTAGAAATTTCGAAAGCTGTTTTGAAGTCTAAATTAGTGGTTCGCAACTAGGGTCCGTATAAGATTTTGGCAGGAACCACGCAAGCAAAATATTAAATTTCGGATCCACAGTAATATATTAGGGGTTCATGAAAATGCTTTGACTGAAATGTGTGGATTGCGAGAAACCGCTAAATTTCTATCTCTAACGATTTACCTATTTTATTTTTTTAGAGACACCAAGGCAGTGTTTCCTCATAGGGGATGATGTGATGATTGAAGAGAGAGAAATGGGGGAAAATTACTATGATTAGTAAAAGTAATAAGGCTTAATAATAATAATAATAATAATCCTTTCTCTTAGAGACCCAGGGCTAGCAATTTTGGAAGAGAGACAAGTCGATCCGTAATTTTTTTTCTGTAAGCTAGGTTATTGGTTTCAAATTTTGGCATAAAGCCAGCAAGTTCGAGAGAAGCGATAGGTGGATTACATTGACCCCAGTGCTCAACTGGTACTTATTTTATCAATCACGAAAGGATAAAAGGAAAAGTCGACCTCAGCAGCATTTAAACTCAGAACGTAAAGTCGGACGAAATACCGCCAAGCATTTTGCCCGGCGTGCCAACGTTTCTGTCAACTTGTCGCCTTAAAAACACTACCAACAATAATAATATCCGTGATGCTTCGGAATATACATCTCACTCTCCGAAACAAAAAATTGAATTTGTAAATAAATTTTCAGAATTGTAATTTCTCAGGTTTAATATATATACAAGTAAAAGAGAGACAGAAGAAAATATAGGGAAAGCCAAAAATAAATAAATAAGGCCAGTGGCCTACTCCAAAGTAAAGAAACAGAGGGAAGGATAAGAAAAGTGAATCGGTGAGATTTTATTTCTTGTTTAGGTAGAATTACAATGTCTTACGCTTAAAACATATATCTGAAAGAAATATTTCGTAAAGAAGAGGGACAAAAACGAAAAAGTTACACACATACGTACTTCGACTTCAAGGTAAGAGAAGGAGGGTGAGGTAAAAAAAATTGAATTTGTGGGATTTGGAGTGGGGCAGAATTGCAATCTCGTATGTTTAAAACATATAATTCAGAGAAATATTTCGGTTAAAATGATAGTCAAAAATGAAAATGTCGCAGATTTGCGTATTCCAAACCTGAGTGCGGTCTGACAAAGACGGGGGAAAAAAATGTCACGGTACCCAGTGGGTATGCTTATTTCGAAACTGCTGCTTTTGTTTTGTATTATCAAAAGCATAATATATATAAAAGACAAAAAAATTAATTGTAAAAATTTCTTTTCAAAATCTGTTTTTATAATTTCCATGTTATTCAGCCAAATAACAAATACAACGTAACTCTAATGTTAGTTGTTGTACGAATTATAGATTACACAAAAAGGTAAATGCAAAATAAAACACCAACGAAAGATTTTTGGAGGTATAATAAAAGATTTAGTACAAAAAAAAAAATCATGAACATACTGACCGTAGGTAAAGAAATTAATTTCCTTTCGTTGTTATTCGTTAACGTTTTGCGGTAAATATGAACAAGTATATCTTCCAATTATGTCACCGAATAAAAAGTCAGATGAAGACCGAATGAAGGAACATTGCAACGAATAAGATCATTTGTATTCAATTTTTGTTTCTTGCAGCTTTTAAAAAAATTTGTTTAGGTTAATATTTCGACTGGTTTTTGTAACGTAACTCTACGGTTTTAATTAAGACTGTTCCATCTCCTTGGATAAAGGAAGCAACTACGGCAGAAGTGATAGTGCGCAAGATTAGACACCGGAAGTAGTATTCATGTTCTTTCAGCGCATGGTTTGCCTCTGAACAAATGTAATATACGACATATACTCTGCATTTTTGGAGTTCTCCTGCTGAATACTTGTTGTAGTAGAATTATAGGCTTCAAGTTAGGGCCTTCCATACAGAATTGCTTCGGATTACAGTAAATATTGGCCTTCAAGTTAGGGGGCCCAATCACTGAAACTTCTGGTTACAGTAAAATATAGCTTTCGAGTTTTATGAACGATTATTTAGATTTAGTCCAAATATTAGTAACACTTCTTAAATCCAATATACTTTGAATTACATTGAATGTTTCAGTGACCCTGCACCTATACTACCGTCGAATATTGTAAATTACTAACGCAACGATCGGGCAGAATCGTTAGTACGCCGGGCGAAATGCTTAACGATATTTCGCGTTCTGAGTTCAAATTCCACCGAGGTCGACTTTGCCTTTCATCTTTTCGGGGTCGATAGATGAAGTACCAGTTGCGTACTGGGGTCGATCTAATCGACTGGCCCCTCTCCCAAAAATTTCGGGCCTTGTGCCTAGAGTAGAAAAGAATCGTTAGCATGCCGGGCAAAATGCTTAACGGCAGTTTGTCCGTTTTTACATTTTGAGTTCAAATTCCACCGAGGTCGACTTTGCCTTTCATCCTTTCGGGGTCGATCGATCCCTTAAAATTGTTAGCCTTGTGTCAAAATTTGAAACCAATATTGTGAATTACTGGATATTTTAAGGTCGATCCAATAAACTCTAGATGAAATGTTTCGGGGATCCTGTAGTTGCTTCTGTTACCTTCGACTTTTGTGAAGTACTGGATATTTAAAGTTGATCCCAAAATACTCGGGTTGATTACAAAATCCAGTGCACTTTAAATTAAACAAATTACAGTAACTAAATCGAACAGCAACGATAAATCAACAGACTTGTTTCATGTTTTATTATTTTGCTTTTGTTATATGGTTGTTCCATGCTCATTAATAGATTTGGCTATTTCATTTCTCTACTTCGATGCATTAAACTTGACATAGAATAATTTAATTGAGATTAATTATTAATTTTCTCCAAATTACATCTATTGAACGAATCAAATAATTATTAATATATTTTAGATACAGTAAATAGAGGAATTTCCTCCACTTTTCTAATTCAAAGTCTATGGGAGGGGAGATTGATTAAATTTGATCCTCATTTTCTCTCAGGAAAATTAGTCTTGTATACATGTTGTTGTTATTGTTGTTGTTATATTGTTGTAATAATTACTAGGGTGGTAAGTCGTCTGAATCGTTAGGAGCGGTGGACAAAAACAAACGGATCTATTTTAAAACGGGGGCCACATTTTTCATTAATGTTTTACGTAGTGTTTTTGGTACGGAAAGACTTTCAAACTTCGTATACTTATCTATTTTGTGTTATAGAACAGAAAAATATTTTTGTATTCGAATTTATTTCATGTAAAAAATTGTCTTATTTTGATAATTTCAACCAATCACTGACAAGTATTCAGTTGTTTATATTTACTCCTTTGGCTGATTAAGCGATGTAAAGCGTATTTAATCTCCATACCTTCGTTTTACTTGCTTTTTTCATTTTAAATTTGCTTTAACCCTAACCCTAACTCTAACCCTA
>NC_068993.1:10784944-10786711 GCF_001194135.2 Octopus bimaculoides
AACGTTAGCATGCCGGGCGAAATGCCTAGCGGTGTTTCGTCTGCCTTTACGTTCTGAGTTCAAATTCCGCCGAGGTCGACTTTGCCTGTCATCCTTTCGGGGTCGATAAATTAAGTACCAGTTACGCACTGGGGTAGATGTAATCGACTTAATCCATTTGTCTGTCCTTGTTTGTCCCTTTTATGTTTAGCCCCTTGTGGGCAATAAAGAAATAAAAAAATCTCGCTGTATTTATCTTGGCTCTTTACATTTTGAGTTCAAGATCCTGGCATTCTTCCGAAACTGTGGTGGGGGTAATAAAATAAAGTACCAATCAAGTACTGGGGTTATAATTCATAATTATCAACTAGGCGCAGGCGAGGCTGTATGGTAAGAAGCTTGCTTGCTAACCACATGGTTCTGGGTTCAGTCCCACTGCGTGGAACCTTGGGCAAGTGTCTTCTACTATGGCCTCGGGCCAACAAAAGCCTTGTGAGTGGATTTGGTAGACGGAAACTGAAAGAAGCTCCACGTAAATACATATATATATATGTACAGGGTTCGGTGAATAAATTGTCGTCTAAATTATGCAAAAATGAAAATAATACTGACATCTCGAAATTACATAAAAATATCTTGAAATACTAAGGAGTAATTTTATTCAATAAAATTGCCATTGGCTTCAACCACAGCCTCCAGACAACTTCGGAATCTGCTGTACAAGCACACACACACACGACGGGCTTCTTCCAGTTTCCGTCTACCAAATCCACTCACAAGGCTTTGGTCAGCCCGAGGCTATAGTAGAAGACACTTGCCCAAGGTGCCAAGCAGTGGAACTGAACCCGGAATCATGTGGTTGGGAAGCAAGCTGCTTATCATATAGCAACACCTGTTGATCAAGTTTTGTAACTTGTACGGATGAAATTTTTATTCAGTTCTACGCCATATGCCCACGGGCATATGGTATAGTAATTAAGAGCGCGGGCTACTAACTCCAAGATTCCTAGTTCGATTCCAGGACATGAATAATAATAATAATAATAATAATAATAACAATAACATCGAAAAATACCTTAGGAATGAGAACCCAGGTTCGAAATTTCCCGAAGACACCTGATGGAGGCTGGATAGTATATCAGCCGAAATGTTGTATTAACAAAAAACAAGATGAGGACAAATATCCGTCAAATGTAAATAATGTAAACATTGAAATTTTTATTGTTTGAAAAAGTTGTCCAGCGGTTTCTCCGTTTCGCACAGTGGGACCGAAATTGCAAAGTTATCTTTACCACACAACTACGGTTTCCTCCGCCTAAAAAATAAAATCTAAAAAAAAAAAAAAAGCACCAATACAACAACATTCCAAAATGAAAGAGAAAACCATTCGAGAATATCACCAGCGCATTAAGTATAACTTTGGTAGCTAAGACTGTATAACATTCCAAGCATAAAGTAGCGAACATTATTAATTCATTAACCATAGCAAGTAGGGAGTTAAACGCTCCAGTGTAATAATAGATTAGGAGATGAAAGAATTAAGGAGTCTAAGATATAGATAGAAGGATATAAATAACGACTGTATTTAGAGTAAAACTGGCCAAAAGACACATGACGACAAACTGTTATTTGTAAAGAGAGTAGAAGAAGAAAGGAGAAAAATGCTACAGAATAGGTAAGTTATTCTAGGGTTTGTTTATAGATGTAATGTATAGTTGGAAAGAGCTATGAGTTCGTGTGTGTGTGTGTGTGTGTGTGTGTGTGTGTGTGTGTGTGTGTGTGTGTGTG
>NC_068993.1:10786770-10789237 GCF_001194135.2 Octopus bimaculoides
GTGTATGCATGTATGTGTGTGTATGTATGTGTATGTGTGTATGTATGTATGTACGTATGTATGAAAGGACGGAAGGATGTGTGTATGTCTGTATGCATGTGTGTGTGTATGTATGTATGCACGTAGACGTGTACGTATGTATGCAGCATGTATGTCTATAGATGTATACATGTATTTATATGTGCATGTATGTATGCATGCATGTGTGTATGTATGTGTGTATGTATGTACGTATGTATGAATGCATGTGTATGTGTGTATGTATGTATGTATGTATGTATGTATGTATGTATGGACGGAAGGATGTATGTGTGTATGTATGTATGCACGTAGGCGTGTACGTATGTATGCACCGTGTATGTCTATATATGCATGCATGTATTTACGTGTGTATATATGTATGTATATATTTATAGATGTGCGTGTATGTGCGCATGACTATACGCATGCATGTCTATATGTATATGTGCATCTATGTATGTACATATGCACGCATACATACATCCTCAGGATTGTCAGCATCTTTGTTAAGCAATTTATCTAAAATAGACATCCTGCTTGCAATAAATAGTGAGTGCGAAAGCGATCTGAATTAACCATCTGGAGAAGACGTCTTCCTGGGGTTAAAATAGCAGTAGCATCTTCCCTTACAGAACATCCACGTTAAAATGGCGATAAACACTTCTTTTTGGTTCGTTTACTGCTTCTATCCCGAACGGAGATTTTCTAACGGACTAGTTTCCTAGTTACAAAATCAGTGATCATGACATTGTATTCTATATATATATATATATATATCGCAAGCGAGTTTGGACTACTGCTATGCTTGGTAAACGAATGCCCACAACCGAGGAGATCCAATAAGATTGAAATTACGTGGTCTGGTGGTCTTGAAACTAGGGCGGCAGGAGTTATCTCTCGCTTGCATTAAATATGGAGTACAGAAGCGCACTGAATTAATCAGCGAGAGGAGGTGTCTTCCTGGGGTTGAAAAAGCAGTGTCATTATCACTTAGAGAACACCCACGTTAAACTGGCGATAAACACTTCCATAGACATGGACAAGCTTTTTCCAGAAGCGAGGCGCATGAAGTATGACTTCATGTGGGCCGCACTAGTAGACAAAAAAAGTCCAAGCAAGGGCGGTCACTCCTGCTTCTTTATTAACAAATTGTATTTTTACTGTCATTCGTATTTAGTAAATGTAATCACGTTTTTTTTTCTTTCTTATATATAATTTGTATTTCTTCTAAATTATCTTAATTGAAATTCCTGACTTAAAGCAGATATTTTCCAGATGGAGGATGTGTAGAATGTGTCGAGAAATTGAGATGCAAGAGCTTCTACGATCTTTGGTGTATTTAGACCTAAACGTAGTTCCTTAGTTCGTACCACGATGTTAGACTCATAAGGAACCAAGCTTCCTCCAAGGGGTTTGATTTACGGCTGGCCTTTCACCTCCTGTCTGTTTGGTCGTTGTGCATTTGAGATCACTAAAAATTGAATGGTTAAACAGCAATATCACACGCGCGCGCACGCGCGCACACACATGGTCGTACACACTCACAGATTGACACATGCATGCACACACGCAGAGGCATACACGCATGTACACATTCACACATACATACACATTCACACACATGCATATACACACGTATAGATGAACACATGCACACATACACACACACACGGTGGTACACACTTACAGATGGACACATGTGTGCACACAGAGGCATACGCGCATGTACACATTCACACACATAGACACATTCACACACATGCATACACACACGTATAAATGAACACACGCACGTACACACGCGCATACACACACACACACGTAAACACTCATATACACATGCACACGTATTCATACTCATGCACAGATGCTCACACGCATGGATGCATACACACACGGACGTGCGCACGCACACACACACACACACACTCATGCACGTACACATTTACACACACATGTATACGCACATGTGCACACACACACGGTTGTAAATATGGATCAGCTTGTCTAGAAGGAGTAACTCAAGGAAAACACTTCCTTCTGTTTTCATACGATTCCATATTTAATTTCACATATTTCCTTCAGGTGTTTTATTGACACCATATGAGGCCGATGTATGTATGTAAGTATGCACACGAACGCGCGCACACACACACACACACATATAAATACATGCACACACACACATATATAAATACATACACACATAATTACACACACACACACACACACACATATATATAGGCATGTGTATATGCATATGTAGATATGTGTATATGCATATGTAGATATACGCATATATCTTATGTATAAATGTGCGTGTATATCTATCTATCTATCTGTCTGTCTGTCTGTCTATCTATCTATCTTTGTCTATCTATCTGTCCGTCTATCTATGTGTATCTGTCTACCTATCTACCTGCCTGTATCTCTCTCCCTCTCGCCC
>NC_068993.1:10789692-10795946 GCF_001194135.2 Octopus bimaculoides
CGCGGTTCGCCTATCGCGGTTCGCCTATCGCGGTTCGCCTATCGCGGTTTATTATTCAAGCTTTCGTCGATTCCTCCATGGTGTTTTGCATTTATAATAAGAAAAATATATAAAAATTATAAAAATAATAAAATATATATATATATATATACAGCGGGGGCTGGGGGTGGTAGGGCTTTGGAACGTAACACTCGCGATAGTTGAGGTATTACTGTATGACAATCTGGCCAACAGTCTGAGGGAAGCAAATTTTCGGGTCAAGGTTGGAGCCATAGAGGTTGGAGCCTGAAATTTCGCGGGCAAATCTGCTTACGATCTGATGAAAGAATTCTCATTCTCTGGGAAGGACAGGATCAAAGCGCTAAAAGCAATATCCGAAACAACAGAGAGATGTTTCAGGTGGATCTGATCGCAGAGGAACGAAATCGACCTCCATGTCGTTTAAAGACAATGTTTTTGTATTTTAACGCCAAGGAAAGTAACTCTGAGTGAGTAAACGAAGAGGAGTTACAATTCAATGAAGTCTCCAGGTTGTTTAAATGCACAAGTCTCCGATATATCCAAGTGATTAAAGTGTCAGCGGAAGGGTTGCCAGGAGTCACGATCTGGATTCGACGCGGCTTTCTGAGAGTATAAGACTTCAATAAAATGCAAGCGTAACAGACCAGACATCATGATTAGGAACGGGGAAAAGAACCTATGCGCAACAACTGAAATCATTTGCCCAGGAGATCTCCGAAACACTTGCCTGAGGGGTGGAGGTTTCTTCTCTGAAGACCTTCTGTTGTTCAACTCTCTTGAGAGTTTCTTATCACTAGGCCCGAATGCAGTCTGGCCCCTTTAGAGTGTAAGAAGTTAAGGGCCAAAACACTTGCCTGAGTGGGGCTTCTTCTCTGAAGACCTGTTGTTCAGCGCTCTTGAGAGTTTCTTAACGTCAAATTTCTATACAGGATCCGGGGTGAATTTTTTTGAGACATTGTAAAAACAAAATGTGCGACTTATATGCCGTCAAATATGTTATATGAATTACATAAGAAGTCATACGCACATACAGAGTTATATCCTTATGGATAAACGATACGTTGCAACAGTGTAATAACAATATAATCGAAACAAACGGCAGTAACCACACGTATTGTAACAACAATCTTTCAAGAACCAACAGTCCCACACGCGAACTCGAACTGTAAACTTTGAACTCCAGCTTTGAACTATCAACACACGAACTGTGGAACTAGCACGATGATTTTATTAAAGCCAGGGGTTAAACAAAGAGGGGATAATACACGGGACAAATAGGGGTTGGGGACTTGTCGGATGAGATTACATATAGGGAATAAAAACATAATAATTGCGAATGAAAATGAAAGAATGAATGGACGCGGAATGGGTTTGACCCCACCAACCCCATTCCTGTGCCGAATCGTTTACTTTGTCCTCCCCTTATGGTTATAATCACATTTTTGTACCACGCATAAATACAAGGGTCGATTTGTTCGACTAAAATTCTTCAAGGCGATGCCCCAGCATGGCCGCAGTCCACTGACTGAAATGTAAAAGATAAAAAAAGATAAAGGTAATTTACACAGTAAATGCGTTTCACTGAGAGAGAGAAAGAGAGAGAGAGAAAGAGAGAGAGAGAGATAGAGAGAGAGAGAGAGAGAGAGAGAGAGAGAGAGAGAGAGAGAGAGAGAGAGAGAGAGAGAGAGAGAGAAGGGGAGATAGATAGAGGGGGAGAGATATAGAGAGGAGTGTCCAAGATACACTAAATAATAACGGTGAATAACCTGGATCGCTTCACAAAGAACCGAAAGATAATTCCTTTGTGAGCAGCTGCAAACCTTATACAAAACGCAAATTATGTTCTTGGTTTAGTCAGTCTTGTATATAGCAGTTTGTCTATTCTTTTAATACTTTCCGGAATTTCTCTAATAAAAGAAGAGAGGTTTTTCTCTATTAACTAAGAAATAAAGCCGTATTGTTGCGAATACAGACAACAATAGAATGATCTACAATCCGATGCTAGACTCTGCAATAACTTGCGTATTTAAAAAATATTTTGGCTTACCAAGATCCGTGTTGAATGGCAGAATTAAAAAAGTATCAGACGAATTAATGTCGTACTGTATTAAGTTACGGCTCTTAACGTTCGATGTTCAATTCTTGGTTTTGCTTTGCGTTAGTCCACATTACTCCGTTGGAAACATTGGACCGGTTTCCCGGTTTCTCTGGCGTATATATTCTTTCCTGGAATAATATATATGCACATGTGGAGGCGCAATGGCCAAGTGGTTAGGGCAGCGGACTCGTGGTCATAGGATCGCGGTTTCGATTCCCAGACCGGGCGTTGTGAGTGTTTATTGAGCAAAAATACCCGAAGCTCCACGAGGCTCCGGCAGGGGATGGTGGCGAACCCTGCTGTACTCTTTCACCACAACTTTCTCTCACTCTTACTTCCTGTTTCTGTTGTACCTGTAATTCAAAGGGTCAGCCTTGTCACACTGTGTCACGCTGAATATCCCCGAGAACTACGTTAAGGGTACACGTGTCTGTGGAGAGACAGACAGACAGATAGACAGACAAACAGATAGATAGATAGACAGACAGACAGATAGATAAATAGATAGATAGATAGATAGATAGATAGACAGACAGGCACATCTTTCTCACTCACTCTCTCCGTTTTCCCCCTTTTATCTCTCAACTTTATCTGTCAGCGGCCATCTTTTCCAACGTCTAAATCTCCGATCTTGACTCTGACAGTTCCTTATATAAATACATATTATCTCAGTCTTTCAATCGTTGTTAATTTGTTTCTTTCATAGTTTTCGTTCGCTCTTTGTCTCCTCGTACTCATTCTTTATTTTCCTTCTCTTTTCATCTTCCTGTGTTCCGTTGTTCCTCTCCATCATCACCTTAATTTCGACCTCTTTCCGTCTCGTTTATTATCTTTTTTCTTTTCCTTTTCCTCCTCTTAATATTTGTACGTATTTGTTTGTAGACCACAAATTTAGGTCAAGTAATTATTTGACGTTGTTCGTTGATTAAGCCAGAGAACGCCATTACCGTAGCTGCCACTACAACCACTGACGCCACCGCCACGACGACGACGACCACCACCATCACCATGACGGCCACCACCGCCGCAACCACTACCATCACAACAACCACTGCAACCACCACCACCATCACATCAACCACTACAACCACTACCATCACCATCAACACCACAAGTACCTGCACCACCACCGCCACCGCCGCCACCACCGCCGCCACCACCACCGCCACCACCATCACCACCTGCACGAGCACTACCACAACGGTGTCCTCATCATCAACCACCACCACCACAACCGTCATTATCATGATCGTCATCATCATTACCATCTTCATCATCATCACCATCGTCGTATCGTCATTATCATCACTATCACCATCATCATCATCATTATCACCTTCATCATCATCATCACCTTCATCATCATCATCTTTACCATCGCCATGCTCTTCACTTCCCCAACATCAGCACGACTACAATCATTATCATCATCGTCGTCTTAACTAGCACCATCATCGTCATCATCATCATCATCGCCATCGCAAACATCAGTCATCAACATAACTACCATCGCCATCATGGCTGTCCAGTCTGCTTTTGTTATTGTTGCTTGCTGTTGACGACGACGATGATGATGATGATGCTGGCTTGTGGTGGTGTTGATGATGATGTAAACAACAATGGCAGCAACGCGTTCGGCAATAATAACAATAACACCAATAACAAAAAGTACAACGTAATAGAAACGCAATAACAACAACAACAGTGACGACGATGATGGACACATCAAACATGAAAGAACAATAGAAGATATTGTATCAAAAGAAATTACCGGATATGGCTTGGAGTGGTGGTGGTGGTGATGGTGGTGGTGGTGGTGGTGATGATTTGTTTTATTAGCCACAGGGGCATGGATGAGGAGGACATCACTTGAACAATCAACAACTTGTGTGGGGATTTGCATAAAAGATGAGAAGAAAGAAATGCGAAAAACGGTTTAAATGCTATAAAAAATAATATACTCAGCATGCGTGGCTGTGTGGTAAGAAGGCGGCGAGCTGGCAGAATCGTTACCCCGCCGGGCGAAATGCTTAGCAGTATTTCGTCTGCCGTTACGTTCTGAGTTCAAATTCCGCCGAGGTCGACTTTGCCTTTCATCCTTTCGGGGTCGATAAATTAAGTACCAGTTACACACTGAGGTCGATGTAATCGACTTAATCCCTTTGTCTGTCCCCTCTATATTTAACCCCTTGTGGGCAATAAAGAATTAAGAAGTTTGCTTCACGGCGAGCTGGCAGAAACATTAACACGCCGGGCGAACTGCTTAACGGTATTTCGTCTGCCGTTACGTTCTGAGTTCAAATTCCGCCGAGGTCGACTTTGCCTTTCATCCTTTCGGGGTCGATAAATTACGTACCAGTTACGCACTGTGCTCGTTGTAATCGACTTAATCCGTTTGTCTGTCCTTGTTTGTCCCCTCTGTGTTTAGCCCCTTGTGGGCAGTAAAGAAATAAGAAGTTTGCTTCACCTACGGGAGAGTCAGTTGTCTTTCTGCAGCCGAACAGAGTGGACATGAGTTTTCCGAGATTGCCAATAGCCTATATCTAGTAACCTACCGTCTTGTGGCCACCAGTTTATACTACTGACTTGTGGAAGCTGTGTATGCGTCGGAGACTAGTGCTCCTGCCCACGTTTGAAGATATACGAGTGACAGATTGACAATGGTACTACTTTTTCCGAACTACACTAAACATCACCTTCAGCAGACTGTTTATAGCTATAGTACCCTCATTAGCTGCATCAACAGCAATAATATAACATCACTATTATGGATACCAAAGTCGACTCATGGAGGATGGAGAGATGTGATGGGAGAAATCTGTATTTTGATTCTCATAACTATTTCAGCCTTTGTGTGCGCGCGCATATATATATATATATATATATATATATATATATATATATATATATTGCGGGGAAGAGAGGGAATTGCGTGCGTAGGTGTCAATAAGTTTGACTTATTATCCCAGTGCGCGTGCGTCAGTGGGTGCAAATGTGTGCTAATGACCGTGAGTCCGTATACACACATCCATACGCAGACACACACACACACACACACACACGCACACACAGACACACGCACACACACTCATACGTATACATACATATATTGATATATATATATTATATATATGCATATATTTATATAGAGAGAGGCACACACACACACATATATATAATGTATGTGTGTATGTGTTTGTGTGTGTGTACTTAACGTATATATGTATATGTCTTCAATTATCGTTATCAAAACGACCCGCTTGCAGGACTTAATTGCCGTTCGTTAAATAAATACATCGTAAGCTTCCTTGGGGTATAAAGCCTCTATTGTTTCGATCCGCTCTGGTGCCAAACTGGTGTCTGCTACACTTGGGTCGCTTCTGTTACAGCAAAACAAACGAAACCAAAGAAATAATGATAATTAAAAAAAAAATATTAACAATCCAAAATAAATCTTCTGCAGTATAGAATATGATGAGCGTTGGTAGAATTATTGGTTTACTTCGAGTGTTTGTGTAAGTGTGTGTATGTGCGTGTGTGCATGTTGTTATTATTGTAGTTGTTATTGTTGTTGTTTAATTTCAGATCAACCCCATTCGAGCAAAAACATCCCAGCAATGATAATTCTGTTTTGATATGTATGTATGTATGTATGTATGTATGTATGTATGTATGTATGTATCTATTTATCTATCTATCTGTGTGTGTATGTGTGTGGCTAAACCCTTCAAAGCAATGCTCCAGCATGGTCGCTGCCCAATGACTGAAACAAATGAAGGATAACAAATAAAAGATTTCTATAGATGCTTTTTACTACTAATTAAAGATGGCCGCCTCTGCAGGAACCGGAAGAAGTGCAAGCCACAACGATGGAAAGTAATGTCGACCGTACTGGTATTTGTTGGTAAACACACGTAACTAAATAACGTAAGGTATTTTGTTCGACGCACTACCATTTCTACAAATCCACAGCCAGTTAACGATTAAGGCACATATTTTACTGCATATAAATCATAATAAACGCGTACATCAGAGAAAGTATTATGTTAAACATGTTAAGTGCGCAAATGGAAATAGATTTTACACCGACTGGGGTGCTTACACACACACACACACACACACACACACACACACA
>NC_068993.1:10799554-10800068 GCF_001194135.2 Octopus bimaculoides
ACACACACACACACACACACACACACACACACACACACACACACACACACAGTTGACACCCTTCATCCACATCTAGCAAGTTTAGTGTTCCGCTATAGAATGTTCTGTTTCGCGAACTCTATCTCTCATCAGGCGGTATTAAAAGACAGAATTATCCTCTGACTTGCAAATGTTGGAACAACTGAGTATTCATCATTGAAACCGACAGAGCTCTCGTCATTTACTAATCATTTTTTTTTTACTACGAAGTACATTATTTAATACTTCCTAATTTCATAAAGACGATAGAGTTGAGAGTGTGGCTGAAAGGAACTTGGTAAATATTTCTAGCAGGTTAGCTACCACATAGAGGTTCTTTGATTAGCCACGCAGTTTAACATGTGAAACAATCTGCATAAATATGCGCATATACGCATAAATACACATATATATGCTCACACACATACTCTCACCACACACACACACACACACACACACACACACACACACACACACACACACACACACACACACA
>NC_068993.1:10800214-10802597 GCF_001194135.2 Octopus bimaculoides
TGTGTGTGTGTGTGTGTGTGTGTGTGTGTGTGTGTGTGTGTGTGTGTGTGTGTGTGCATACGTGTGTTTATATTTATGTGTTACGGGCGTATGGCTAACTATAGTCATGTTTACTTGTTAAGTCTACAGACCTAACAAGTAAACATGTGCATGAGCACATTCCTACACTCCGCTAAATACGCACACACACAACAAACACAAACAGACATACATAAGCACATATGTACACACACACACACATACACACGCCCGCTTTAACATCCACCTTCCACCCGGTGCTATCTTAACGCATGGGTAGACTGGGCAACTGTCTTGGAGCTTCATATATCTAGGGAGCCATGTAAGCTGTGGCTTGTTGCCAATAAATATCATAGGACCCACTGCATTGATTTCCTCTGGGCCTTCACGGGCCTAGGGATCCTATTTTGATTTATGTATGTTGTGGTTTGGTGTCAATAAATAAATATTATAGGGCCCACTACATTGATTTGCTCAGAGCCCTCACGGACCTAGGGACCTAATTCTGATCCATCGATGCTTTGGCTTGCAGTCAATACATAAATAATAGAAGCCCTTAAATAATAGAAGCACTCACGGGCCTAGGGAACTAATTCTAGGGAACTAATTCTGATCTATACTTATAGTATATACTTATTGATCTATGTCAATAAGTATATACTATAAGTTCTAGTGCACTGATCTGCTCAGGGGCCTGAGGGGTCTAGGGGCCAATTTTGACCAATGTATGCTGTTGTTTGAAGTCGGTAAATAGATAAATGAGGGCTAGTGCATTGATTTTCCCAGGAACCTCACAGATCACGGGGCTCAGTTCAGATCAATGCATGCTATGGTTTGCTGCGAATAAATAAATGCTATTGGTTCTAATGCATTGGTTTTCCCCGGGGCCTCATGGGTCGAGAGGCCAATTCTGACCTGTGAATGCTGTGCTTTAATACTTGATAAGTGTAAGCACCTACATATGCCAGATAGTGGCCGAGGTGAAAGAATATATTAAAACGTAAAATGAAAACAGAACACAAAGGATTCCGCGGTACACGTGTTTCAAAAAGCTTGAAACACGTGTACCACGGAATCCTTTGGGTTCTGTTTTTCATTTTACGTTTTAATATACATATATATATATACATACATACATACATGCAAACATACGTACACATTTTAATATGTGTAATTTATATGTCTGTCTATCTAATGACTGAAACAAGTAAAAGATAAAAAATACGGACATACTGCACACGTACACATAGAGAATGGCACAATCACATACACGAAAGCACAAACACACACTCAAAGAAACAATCCCAACATTCTTGTTTTAACCAGTTTATTTTTCTCCAATCCTTTCTTCTTAACCACACAGTGATGCATTCATAAATTCGGTAAATCTATAATTAATACAGAAAATAAAATAATTACGTAACAAATGAACAAAATTATATCGTTTTCTTATTGTTTAGCGCCAAGTGAGCCATTACTGAGCGGAGCTACGGTCGAAAGTATTCAGTTTGTGACCATCTCATCATATTTTTAAAATTATATATTTAGGACTACGTTGTCGAATATGTTCCCTTTTTCCCAGAACGGTGTGACGTAGTTTGAAGAAGAATTAGCTACCAGTTATAGAATGTTGAATGCCTAGGTTGGGGTTGTCTCATTGCATCAGAAGCTATGACGCGCATGAGATATCGTCTGCTCTTTCCGTTTGGTTTCAGTGTTTCACAGTTGTCTATGCAATCTATCTATCTTCCTCACTAAAGACACGTCTATCTATCTATCTATCTATCTTTCACTTCCGTAGTAGTGTTACCTTGTCACCCCTCCCCTTTCTCTCTCTTATAGTCCTTTTATCATTCCTCGTATCTGCATCTTACACCTTAATTCTCTTCCTTTTCCCCTTCCTCTTCTTCTTCCCACTCACTGTTTCATTAGTATATCACTTTACTCTCTTTTTCTCTGTGGTTTCTCAAAGCATACATATATACATACACACACACATTCATCTTTGAATATTATGGCAAACACACACACACACATACCGACATATTGAAGTAATCAATTAATGCTTCAAAAATACGTATATACAAGCAAATAAATATACTCAACGTCGGTAATTAGTTCTAAGATATGCGACTTAACTCGAAAAACGACGTAACACGAAAAATATCAAAAAAACATTTATGAGCTTTACTCTTTTACTTGTTCCAGTCATTTGACTGTGGCCATGCTGGAGCACCGCCTTTAGTCGAGCGAATCGACCCCGGGACTTATTCTTTGTAAGCCTAGTACTTATTCTATGGGCCACTTTTGCCGAACCACTAAGTTACGGGGACATAAGCACACCAGCATCGATTGTCAAGCAATG
>NC_068993.1:10809958-10812563 GCF_001194135.2 Octopus bimaculoides
ACACTGTGTCACGCTGAATATCCCCAAGAACTACGTTAAGGGTACACGTGTCTGTGGAGTGCTCAGCCACTTGCACGTTAATTTCACGAGCAGGCTGTTCCGTTGATCGGATCAACTGGAACCCTCGACGTCGTAAGCGACGGAGTGCCAACAACAACAATTGACAAAAAGTACTTGGTCATAATTTCCAGTTCTTTTATCCTTCCATAATTTGAATGTTTCATTCACTGCAGAATATTTTTTCTTCTCAGACGATGGAGAATGTATAATTGTGATTTACGTAATAAACTCAATTCTTGTTAACATTATTTGTCTCTTCTGTTTTTTTTTTTTAGAAAATTATTACTGATACAGTATTATTATTGTTCAAAATGATATATTAATTAAATAACCATGTGTATATATACGCACGATTACACACATATATATGTGCATATATATATGCATATATACATATATATATGCATATATATACATATTCATATATACACATACATATGTATTTATGTATATATATATATATATATATATATATATATACATACACATTCACTCACATACATATACATATATAAATACACAAATATGCATACATATACATATCTATGTATATTTTCAAATATATGGAAGACATATATATATATATATATATATATATATATACATAAGTACACAAGTACACACACGTACACACACAAACATACTCACCCCCCCCCCACACAGAGTTCTAAATCGTCAGTGAACTACAGACCGCATAACAGCTACAAAATATACAAACTTCTCAATTTCCCAATGTATAAAATATATTCAACATAGTAACTTCATAATGTCGATAATGAACACAAACGAAATTTGAAAATCATATATTTTCTATATATTTAATAAGCACAAACATTTTAGCTAAGCAATCAGAGCTTCGAGCAGTTCAGCTACAACAGGCATTTTATGGTGAATGAATGCAAATGAAACGATTACTAATTTTCAAAATAAATATATATTTATTAAATTAGAATAATATTAAAGCAAATTTTTCGTTTCTATATTTGTAATGAATATTTGTCATTAGAAACGAGGATACTGTTTAACGTTTAATTACAGGCTTAAAATGGTTTGTGATTACACATTGTGGCAAAAATACGTTCCCAATTTAAGAATATGCAGTAAGCAAGGACAATGATTGCAATGAATTTTGAGTAATCTCTTTAGTGGACGGACAAACGGAGATGAAAATATACACTGCCAGTTCTATATTTCTGTGACAAGGAATTAATATTATTTATGATTACATTAGGCGGAGTGGTATCCTCGTTTAAGATGAAAACACCACTTTGACTAATGTAACCATAAGTAATATAAATTCATCAACTCAGAAATATAAAATTGTATTATCCAATCGGTATGGAGCCGACATAAGACATCGATGGTGGTTTATAAACCTTAAAAATTCACGCTGCTGCTGCCTTCGGCCGTAGCATAGTGGATTGAGGCGTTGATTGATTCAATGCAATCGCGTAGAGGTTTTGAGTTAAATCTCAGGCAAGACACTAAGGTGAATCACAAGATACCTGAAGAAGGCTGGAATGTACAATAGCCGAAACGTTGCGAGAAAGCAACAAACAAGATGAGAACACCAGTTTAAGAAATCTTACCATAAATTGTGTGGCTCTGTGGTAAGAAGCTTGCTTCTCAACCACATGTTTGCGGGATCAGTCCCACTGCGTGGCACATTGGGCAAATGTCTTCTGTTATAGTCTCGGACCGACTAAAGTCTTGTTTTATGAGTCCAAGAGCACGAATTAAAAAAAAAAAAATCAGCAAGGGCCGTATGATATTTAATCAAGAACCTTATTCTAATTACTCGGTGGGTGGGATTGTAACATACAGCAGCGCTTAATTATTGAGGCTAATTAAATCGACTATATTCCTTGTCCCTAGGTAAGAGATCAGCATTCAAGCGTTTTTGATGTTTGTATAAATGAGGCGTATTCCACGATACGTATTCCTGGTGCTTTTGTGTGATTTATCATTTCTTAAAGCCTCATGGGTATCAGATGAAAGAGCTCTTACATAACAAGATCTTTTGATCAGATCTGAATTTAGTTCCCTCCGCAACCCAATGCCACTTAAATACTTAATGATACTTCCTAATCTGTCATTTAAATATAATATATATCTTTTAGTTTTTTTTGTCTGTCTTTGGAATGCGGCCATGCTGGAGCACAACATTCAAGGGTTAAGTCGAATAAATCGACTCTGGTACTTATTGTTAAGCCAGATACGCATTCTATCGATCTCTTTTTGTCACCGTTAAGTTACGGGGACGTAAACAAATCAACGCTGGTTGACAAATACAAACACACACACACATATAAAACGGGCTTTTTTCAGTTTCTTATTTCTTTACTGTCCACAAGGGGCTACACACAGAGGGGACAAACAAGGACAGACAAAGGGATTAAGTCGATTATATCGACCTCGGTGCGTAACTGGTACTTAATTTATCGACTTCCGAAAGGATGAAAGGCAAAGTCGACATCGGCGGAACCTGGTTTCATCTACTACTGCTACTACTACTACTACTACTACTACTACTACTACTAATAAT
>NC_068993.1:10812903-10813676 GCF_001194135.2 Octopus bimaculoides
GCTTACACCACCACTACTACTACTCAACGGTCGGAATAAAGTGCAACAAATGCATGTTGCTTTTTTGGAGTGGGATTAACCGGTAATCCTATAGGGCTCAGATGAAATTAGCTGCCAGCTACCTCCCAGGGGCAATTTGTAAGCGATATCATCTCACAACCCCCGTTCATCTCGATCACGATTTCAAGTGTTCTGGGGGAGGTAAAATGAAGAGAAGGAATAACCTGCAACTGTTACACCCGTTTACCAATATTTGGTTGTGTGCACCTAAGCAAAGACACTTGTTTACATCATCATCAAAGGATCCCGTTTTTTCTTCTTTTTTTTTTCTCAGGTTTTAGAATGTATGCTTCGCAGTTGCTTCAACAGCAAGTAGGGGGTAGGCGTTATTTATGAAGGTGGTGGTACTGGTGGTGGTGGTGGTGGTGATGGTAGTGATGGTGGTGGAAGTGATGATAGTGATATCAGTGTTGGTGATGGTGGTGGTGGTGTGGTGATGGTGGTGAAGGTGATGATGGAGGTATTGGTGGTGGTGATGGTGGTGGTTGTGGTGGTGGTGTGGTGATGGTGATGTTAATGGTGTTGTCGGTAGTGGTGGTGGTGGTAGTTTACTACGAAGAAAAATGAGAAGGTTAGTTTAAAAGAAGCAGGAGAGAGAGAGAAAGATAGAGATGGATAGAGATAGATAGATAGATAGAGAGACAGATAGAGAGATGGAGGGTGAGAGAGAGAGAGAGAGAGAGAGAGAGAGAGAGAGAGAGAGAGAGAGAGAG
>NC_068993.1:10813830-10817142 GCF_001194135.2 Octopus bimaculoides
ATATATATGCATATATATGCATATATATATGCATATCTATATAAAATACATACACAAGCGTGCATGTACACACGCACACACACACACAAATATATATATGTACAAGCATACATGTACACACACACATACACACACATATACATATAAGCATGCATGCACACTCACATACACACAGACACAGAGACACGTACCTAGACACAAGCACGCATACACACGAACACGTACACACACACGCATACACATACATATGCGTGGGAGCGCGTGGTTTAGCATGTTATACTCACGATCCGTAAAGGTGCATGGCTTAGTGTTTAGGGTGTCGGGCTCACAATCATGAGGTAGTGAGTTCGATTCCCAGACTGGGCTGCATGTTGTGTTCTTGAGCAAGACACTTCATTTCACGTTGCTCCAGTTCACTCAGCTGTAGAAATGAATTGCGGCGTCGATTGCGTGCTACGATCTTACCGTCTCGTCCCTTTAATAATCCTTTCTACTAAAGGCACAAGGCCTGAAATTTTGCGGAAGGAGACTAGTCGATTACATCGACCCCAGTGCGTAACTGGTACTTAATTTATCGACACCGAAAGGATGAAAAGCAAAGTTGACCTCGGCGGAATTTGAACTCAGAACGAAAATACAGACGAAATACCGCTAAGCATCTCGCCCGGCCTGCTAACGATTCTTATTTCTTTATTGCTCACAAGGGGCTAAATATAGAGGGGACAAACAAGGACAGACAAAGGGATTAAGTCGATTACATCGACCACAGTGCATAACTGGTACTTAATTCATCGACCCCGAAAGGGTGAATGGCAAAGTCGACCTCGGCGGAATTTGAACTCAGAACGTAGCGACGGGCGAAATACCGCTAAACATTTCGTCCGGCGTGCTAACAGTTCTGCCAGCTCGTCACCTTAATAATCAAAAAACGTTTTAGTCTCTTTCCATTTTCTCACTATTCAAGAATTTCTTTCTAACTGCAGAAAGATAAATTCGTTAAAAGATGACAACACGATGTACAATAAACAAATACAGAAATTAGAAAACGTCCAACTTAAAACTAATTTGGAATGCTTTTTCTTTTAATTAGAGAGTAACATATGAATAATAATGTATTGAAGCGAAAAGATATCGCGCAATTAATAATAATTAAATATAATTAACTAAGAATATACAGACATTTTTCTCTATGTACGACACAAGAAAACTTGTTACAAAATAGTGTTGAATATTTACATTGGTGGGGATAGGTGTTTTCACCTTGTTTGTTTTTATCACAACTTTTCGGCTGATGTATTCTCCAGCCTTCATCAGGTGTTCTGTGGGATTTTTGAACCCGAATCTTTATTTGACTAATGGGGTACTCTGTTCTCATTCCTAAGGTAGCACATATGCTAGGACACAATAACCTCCTAAGCAGACCTCGTGCAGATATGATTAGAATATGGGAACCGGTATTAAATCGACTTCGTTAATGAGAATTTTAAACATAACTACAAGTTTTTAAATTTAGGGAAAGCGGTGGAGTCAATTTAATCAGTTCTAAAAAACTGAATGGTATTTATATTTTATTAGGCGGAAGAAAACGTTGGCCAAGGCGAGATTTGAACCCAGAAAAGTAAGTATTAAATCAAGGCTTTTGTCTGATGGTCCAAAGATGTTGATATCCTAGTGTTATAACTGGCTGACGAACACGATCGACGTTTGATAATATCTGATGCATAATTATTTCGACGTTATTTGTATTACACTCGCTCACTCATTCGCTCCGACATTTTTAGAACCTTGTCTTGCCTGGTGATTTTCAACAGCTTTCTCAGGCAGTTCATATGGAAGCGGTGTAGCAGTATCTTGGCGTAGCGTTCGTAAACCGTCCAAGTCTCTTAGGCAGTACAACTGCCTTGCATACTTTCAACTTGGTGGCCAGCCTAATGCACACACACATATTTGTTGTTGTTGGCACTCCGTCGCTTACGACGTCGAGGGTTCCAGTTGATCCGATCAACGGAACAGCCTGCTCGTGAAATTAACGTGCAAGTGGCTGAGCACTCCACAGACACGTGTACCCTTAACGTAGTTCTTGGGGGATATTCAGCGTGACACAGTGTGTGGCAAGGCTGACCGTTTGAATTACAGGCACAACAGAAACAGGAAGAAAGAGTGAGAGAAAGTTGTGGTGAAAGAGTACAGCAGGGTTCGCCACCATCCCCTGCCGGAGCCTCGTGGAGCTTTTAGGTGTTTTCGCTCAATAAACACTCACAACGCCCGGTCTGGGAATCGAAACCGCAATTCCTATGACCGCGAGTCCGCTGCCCTAACCACTGGGCCATTGCGCCTCCACATTTAGCGAGATACATAATCACAAATGTCCGTCTTTCTATCAATCTTTCTGTCTGTCTCTCTGTCTCTCCCTCTCTCTGTAGATAGACAGATAGGTAGACCGTACATGCATATGGAAGGAAGAGATGAGTGAATCTATGTACAAAACAGATAAACCTATTCCCATTAAATACATCTATTTATGTTTGCAGAGAGCCTTAAGGGAGCAATTAGAGCAGAACTTACAATAACTCACCTGCCACTCATTAAAATTACTTTCAGCAGGGCTGTGGCTTGGCAGAATCGGTTGAGCATCCAACAAGCATGTTTTGTGTTATTTCGTTGCGTTTACTTTCAGTTCTGAGTTCAAATCCTGCTTGAAGATTTAACTTTCACTTTAATTCTTCTGGGATCGTGATCGATAAAATAAAATACCATTTAAGTACAGTGGTTGATTAAATTAATTACAAGGTTTCGCCTAAATTTGAAAGTTTGTATTTTTTTTTTTTAAGAAAAGGCATGGCTGTGTGGTTAAAGAAGCTCATTTCACACCGCATAGTTTTGTGTTCAGTCCCACTGTGCGGCATCTTGGGGGAAGTATTTTCTACCGTAGCCATGAACCGATTTAGGCATTGTGAGTAAATTTGGTCGTCGGAAACCGTTCCTGTAGAGTTGATCTCGAACCAGTAATGCTCCTCAACAGCACTGCCAAGCTAGGGATTTCTGGAAATTATCTATAGTAGTAGTCCTCGGTCCGAAAAATCCTCCGGAACCGACCAGCTAGTTCGTCCTCGTTGACGCCTTTGGTAGGTTGTTGATTATATCAACTCGAGTATTTGATTGGTACTTAATCGACACCAGAGGGCTGAAAGGCAAAGCTGGTCTTCGGCTGAATTTGAACTCAGAGCGTTAAGACGGACGAAATACCGCTAAGCATATTGCCCGGCATGCTAACGGTTCTGCTAGTTCATTGCCTAGATAATAATAATAATA
>NC_068993.1:10817897-10820699 GCF_001194135.2 Octopus bimaculoides
ATATATATATATGTGTGTGTGTGTGTGTATGTGTGTGTGTTTGTCAGCCTTGGCGGAATTTGAACTCAGAGCGTTAAGACGGACGAAATACCGCTAAGCATATTGCCCGGCATGCTAACGGTTCTGCTAGTTCATTGCCTAGATAATAATAATAATAATAATAATAATAATAATAATAATAATAATAATAATAATAATAGTCAAGACCTACCAAAAACTGAGCAAGTATAAAGAGGGAATAAAGATCTTGAAATAGATCTTTATACTCTCTTGAAATAGAATTTGGCAAAATGTGGAACCTGAAGACTAAAACAATACATGTTGTCATAGGTGCCCTAAGAATGATAGCAACATGAGCTGATTGCTACCTGGCTCAGATACCAGGAAAACCCAAAATGGCAGAAATTCAAAAGATAGTGCTCATGGGAACCGCCCATATCCTACGTAAATACTGACTTTGCATTTTATAAGTATATATTTCATCAATCTTAAAATTTCCTCTTCCTGATTTAAATGGATTGGCACTCACATGTCGCAGTGTTTAACACCATTTATAATTCATAAGTTCCCTTTTGCTGTTTCTCTGTGGATTGCAAAAAAAAAAAAAAAAAAAAAAAAAAGAAAGGAACAAGAAAGGGACGCTTTCTTTTTGAGGATTTTCCAGTGAGAGCTTAATAGCTTGTACTTTTTCAATTTCCTTTTTATCACAGTGACAGTCAATGTATAATCATTAGCTGAAGTTCATTATCTGATAATTATCACTCTCATGTCGTTTATGTATGATCATTCGATTGAGTTTATGAGTAATTATCATTAAGAAGCGGTTAATTAAGAATGATTAGCTATGGTTTATTACCAAGTTGTTATTCAATGACAGTTTATTAATGATCCTTGGTTAGAGCCCACAATCATGGTTAATTAATAATTAACATCCAGAGTTCATTACAAATTATAATATATTTATTAATGTTATCTCTTCATTTTGTATTTTATGTCACTTTTCGTGTACAGTAATGTCATTGGTTACAAACTTCTTGCTGATGTCTACACCTTCCACCGTAGCAAAAACATATATACATACAAATGGTCACGATATCTGGGACTATAAAAATCTGTAAGGCCTTAAGATTTTACAAGATGATGGTTGAAACAAGATACTTTCCTTCACAACCTTAGATGGCCAATCAAAATGTACTTTAAATTAAAAAGAGAAAGAGAACATAGATAGATAGATAGATAGATAGATAGATAGATACACACATACATACATACACACATATTTTTTTCTCTCCTTGTTTCTTTCTGTGTTCCTTTCTGTTGAAGAGCGTAGGCTCGAAACGTTAAAGACTTTCTCTATTCCCGAGCGTTATACTAATACATCCATTTGTTGTTTACACCACCTGTCTTCGTCTGTTGTTTTTTCGTGAATTCTCCCATACATACATACATACATACATACATACATACATACATAAGTCCAAAAGTTTATCATTGAAGTAGATATGAGTCTGTCTAGACATGCAACTAAATGCATGAGAAGACATACATAAAACAAGACATACAAATCTGCACATATACATACATATAAAAATACCCTGTTGATGTTGAAATTCTACTGAAGGAGCCTTGGTTCTAGGTTAGAAACCGGTTCTTTCTCTATTGGCCAGAAATCCTGAAATAAAACTGAATAAGGGCATACAGACACACATACATACATACATGCATGCATACATACATACATACATATATACATACATACGTCCAAAAGTTTATCATTTAAGTATATATAGACATGCAACTAAATGCATGAGAAGACATGCATAAAACAAAGCATACATACATACATACATACATACCAGGGCCGGTTCAAGGTACCGGAAACTTGGGCAGTTTACTTTTTAATTTCTAAGAACCCGTAAGATGTTGGCTAAAGATTTTTACAATGTGATCAGCGACGAGACGAGAGCAGTTGCATTTTTACAAGAAACCAGCACTAAATTCACATCATTTCTTAAGAAAAAGAAAGGTGCCACTTCGGCGTGTGATCTACAATTTAAAGGGAGATTACTTTAGGTTACTTTTTTTTTAGCTTACTTTGTGTTAGATCTACTTTCCGTGTGATCTACGTGAGCAGATTTACTTTGGTGAGTGATCTAAGCGCTTATTTTAATAATTATATGGTTTTGTTATAAAATCAGCAAGAATTTTGAAAAAATACATTTATAATGCTATGCATATACAAAATAATTAAAAAAGTAATCTAATGTAATCTTCCTTGTAAATCACACACCAACGTAGCACCCCTATATGATCTAACTTTTTCACAAGACAGTAGGTGGTAACACAAGCGAGATCTTACTGCTATTTCTAGCTATTCTAACAGGTCGAGCAACCACCAAGAATTATTCCCTTTTTGCTTATAAACAGCAACCTTAGACAACAAGAATCTATTAGTTAGTAGCTATCAGGTTGTGGAGTGACACTTTAGCCGTGATATACGTTAACGACTAGCTTTTTTCAGTAAGGAGCAAGATTTTTAATTGAATGTTATGTAATAGCTGTTAGCTAATGTCTTAACATATCTATTAGTGGTTTATCAGCATCAGTTTGGTGCCTGTAGCTAGAGAGACGAGTGCAGGGTGTACCGATATGCGAAGACGTGCGTGAGCGTACTTCTTGTTAGATATGTAGCTATGTGATGCATACTTGAGACATATTAGTTATTAAAAACATTATCTCTGAGTATGTTCACGCGTGTCTGAATGTCATATATATATATATATATATATATATATATATATA
>NC_068993.1:10822980-10823986 GCF_001194135.2 Octopus bimaculoides
TATATATACATACATACATAAACATACACACACATATATATATATACACACACACACATAAAACTTTGTCAGTGGATTTGGTAGACGGAAACTGAAAGAAGCCCGACGTATATTTATATACATATGTATGTGTGTGCGTTTGTGTTTGTCCACCTGCCATCACTTGACAACCGGTGTTTGTGTGTTTACGCCCCCGTAAGCTAGTGAATCGGCAAGAGAGACCGATAGAATAAGTACTAGGCTTAAGAAATAAGTCCTGGGGTCGATTTGTTCGACTAAACAAACCTTCAAGGCAGTGCTGCAGCATGGCCGCAGTCATATAACTGAAACAAGTCAAAAGAATAAAAAAAAGAGATAAAGAAGAATGAGCGGGAACTCCAGAGAATCGACGTCCTGGGAAGGAAGGATAATACTTGCCATGGAGTGGGCTATTACGGATTAATAGGTTATTAATTTTGTCACGAGGGTCGTTGCCGTTGCAGCTTGACATTTCATGAAGGACAAGGAAGAGCAGAGACAGAGCAGAGCGTTGTGATCAGCGCCGAAAAAAGCTATTATTATTCGAGAGCATCATTGGTACATGGCACCGTCACCAGAGGGGGCGACGGTATAGGGAAGTGCCAAAATCAGAAGAGAAAGAAGAGAATGTCCCGTTACTTAGGATGTATCTAGACGATTGCATTCCTCATAACTTGTGAGTGTCTGCGTGTGAGTGCTTGTATGTGCGTGTGTTCGTGTGTGTATGTGTTTATGTGTGTTTGTGTGTGTGCGCGCGTATGTGTTTGTGTATGTGTTTGTGTGTGTGTGTCTATGTATATGTGTGTATGTATTTATGTTTGTGTGTGTGTTTGTGTGCGTGTGCATGTGTTTATGTGTGTGTTTGTGTGTGCGTGTGCGTGTGTGCGCGCGTTTGTGTATGTGTTTGTGTGTGTTTGTGTGTGTGTGTGTGTCTATGTTCCTGTATGTATGTGTTTATGCATTTGTGTGTGTGTTTGTGTAGGTGTGT
>NC_068993.1:10824512-10825393 GCF_001194135.2 Octopus bimaculoides
AAACAAGGACGAAAAAAAAAAGAAACGGAGAAATGGTACACAAATACAAATAACAGGACATTAACAACGGGTGTCTTTCAACTAAGGACGAATTAAATTAAGGTGGCGTGTGTGGAAGTAAAGCCTTACGGCAGGAATATAAGATTTAACAGACACAGGGAGGAATATAGATGTTGCACGGATGGTAGTCGAACCAAGAAAGAAAGGTTAGGCTTGGCCGAACACCGGTCACTTGCGGAAAGAAGAGAGAGAGGTAGAGGTAGAGGGATAGAAGAATTTGGGAGTGTCGAGAAAAAAATGAAAGGGACAGAGTGGAGGAAAGGTGGGCATGAAGAGAAGGCCAGGAAATGTGAGGGAGGGGAAACGACCGCATATAGACAGTCCTTCATTGCTTCTTACTTCTTGCCAGACATAATCCAGTATACTTCCCTTTCATTTGAGGGAAATTTAGTTGCTGTTTCTTGTAGGTGCGACCGCGTAAAGGTACACTTCTTCATTGGTTTATGCTCCATGCGCAACATTATCCAATGTCCTTCCTCGGTTTCATTTGAAGGCAAACCTAGCTGTTATTTCTAATATGACGAGAGACCAGGCAGGAGTAACCTTGCTAACTCGTAAAAACCGATTAAAGTACGTATGTGTGTGCGTGCGTGAGTGCGTGCGCGCGTGCGTGCGTGTTGAGATGGTGTGTTGTTGGTTTCCTTGTTTACGCTAAGATCAGTATCTGTATATACACTCACCATAGCCATAAGAATACTATCTTTCTACAATATCTCTGCAACCAACCCCATTTTTGTTTGTAGATCAGTCTGATTTTCTGATTTCATAAACATGCCTACGTAGGTAGATAGATAGATACACTTATATATATATATATATAT
>NC_068993.1:10825735-10826766 GCF_001194135.2 Octopus bimaculoides
TATATATATATATGTGTGTGTGTGTGTGTGTGTGTGTGTGTATATACATACACATACACCTATATGCATATACAAATGAACCTGCTTATGTATAATAGTATGTATATATATATATATACATATATACATACATATATACATACATATATATGTGTGTGTGTGTGCATATATAGATATATATATATATGTAATTTGTATATATATGTATATATATAGGTGTGTATGTGTATATGGGTGTATATATATATATATATATATATATATATACACGCATCATGTTAACAAACATTTGCAAATGTATACAGAAATTGACAACGTCTTACGTAAATTAACAACATGGCCAGTCACGTGACTAGGCGTGACAAGAAGTGCCCAATGATTTAAAGTAGCCTGCCAGCCCCTTATTTATTCAAGAAATATTCGCCTACATTTTGAAAAAGAAAGAAAATTCCATTTTCTTTTTCTTTATATCAACTGCGTCGTCATGGTAACGAGTCTGCCAGGAAACCTCTACGATCGACGCCAGTCATTCTAGAAATTCCAGCCAAACCTTCCTCAATTTAACTCACATGCAGAAAACCAGTGGGCAAATGCTTATGGCCCTGTATATATTATTTCAACCAATGCTTAGTGCATTTACTCCGATATTTTTCTCGATCGGGCGATCTACTAGCGCAAGTCAGTTATAATGGGAGGCAAGGTTCTCGAAATCGGTTGAATATCGCCTTCTCCCATTAATTTTTTGTTCTTCGTGTTGTTTAAGGTTCCAGCAGACGAGGAAAGAAGTCTTGGGCAAAACGCAGGTTCTCAAACAGTTTTATTTACTCTATACGCAAGGGTGAAAGTGCGTTGCTCTCTTTAGCCATCTCGTGTGGTGTGAGTTCGTCGTTCTTCGTTACGCGGGCCATTGAGTAATAGTTTTTGTGATATTTCTGCTGCTTTTTAATAAAACAATATTACTTTACCTCTGGTATTCGAGTACTATTTTTGAACCTTGTTTTCGCATTTATGTGCTTACTCTGGTATATATA
>NC_068993.1:10826866-10827803 GCF_001194135.2 Octopus bimaculoides
CACACACACACACACACACACACACACACACATTCTTTTATTCTTTTATTCCTTTATACGTTTCAGCCTTGAGGCTGCAGCCATGTTGGGGCACTTCCAGTATAATCACCTTTTGATTGGCCCATTCTATGGGTTTGGCTTTTGGTGATGGATGGAGTTCGATATCGCTGCCCTCTTTTGAGTTTCCTGCCTTGATATTGGTTCATCTGGGATCTTGGATAATAAGAGGTCAAGCTGTTTCTTGAAGGCATCTACTCCCACTCCATGGAGGACCCTCAGATGTTTTGGCAAGGAGTTAAATAGCTGTGGACCCTTGAATCCCAAGCTATTTCAATACATGGTCCTCGCCCTAGATGATACAGCTGGGACTTTTGGAAAAACTGTAGTGACGTCCGTTTCGAGGTCTGGCACAACTCTCAATTCCAAAGTTTGGTGCCAGCCCCTCCAGTATTTTCCGCACATATATCACTGCGTACCTCTTTCGTTTTCGTTCCAGGGAGTAGAGTCGGAGTCCTTTCAATCTCTTCCTGTAGCTCAGCCATTCCATTGATGCAATCTTCCTCGTGTAGTATCTCTGAACCGTCTCAAGTTCTGCTATTTATCCTACAGTGTAAAGTGACCACAGTTGAAAGCAGTAGTACAGACAGCTGAGGGCAAATGTCTTCCCTAGGACCAGTATAGTTTCCTGGTCCCTTGTTCTATATATTATGTCGGCGAGTTTGCTAATTAATTCGCCGTCTTTGTATAGAATTTATATACGTAGGAGTGGCAGTGTGGTAAGTAGCTTGCTTACCAACCACATGGTCCCGGGTTCAGTCCCTCCGTGTGGCATCTTGGGCAAGTGTCTTCTACTATAGCCTCGGGCCGACCAAAGCCTTGTGAGTGAATTTGGTAGACGGAAACTGAAAGAAGCCCGTCGTATATATGTATATATGTA
>NC_068993.1:10827813-10828716 GCF_001194135.2 Octopus bimaculoides
GTGAATTTGGTAGACGGAAACTGAAAGAAGCCCGTCGTATATATGTATATATGTATGTATGTGTGTATGTGTGTCTGTGTTTGTCCCCCCAACATCGCTTGACAACCGATGCTGGTGTGTTTATGTCCCCGTAACTTAGCGGTTCGGCAAAAGAGACCGATAGAATAAGTACTCGGCTTCTATAGAATAAGTCCTGGGGTCGATTTGCTCGACTAAAGGCGGTGCTCCAGCATGGCCACAGTCAAAAGACTGAAACAAGTAAAAGAGTACGCTTTCATTATGTACAAACACGTGTGTGCGCTTCGGGGTTTGTACATCTGTACTACATGCGTGAGTTCCTGTGCGTGTATATGTGTGTGTGTGAGAGAGAGAGAGAGTTAGAGAGAGAGAGAGAGAAAGAGAGAGTGTGTGTGTGTATGTACGTGTTAAAATGCTCATTTGCTAACAAATAAAATAGTTTGTATAAACAATGCAAAACATCAAGGAATATAACTCTTAATAGAGTAAGTCAAAGTTATTTCCCTTGAAAATAATTCAGCAACGGCTATTATTATACGTCAAAGGGAAATGTTGCACAGTTTTTGAATAAACATAATTAAAAGCTGCCACATCTTTTATCTTTTACTTGTTTGAGTCATTAGACTGCGGCCATGCTGGGGCACTGCCTTGAGGAATTTTTAGTAGAATGAATTGACCCCTGTACTTATTTCTTTTAAAGTCTGGTACTAATTCTGTCACTTTTACCGAAACGCTAGTTTACGAGAGACGTAAACACTGGTGAAGCAGCTGTGGGGACACACATACACACACACACACACAAAAAGACACACACACAAAGATACACACACAAAGACACATACACAAAGACACATACACAAAGACACACACACACACACACACACA
>NC_068993.1:10828926-10831426 GCF_001194135.2 Octopus bimaculoides
TTCCGTCTACCAAATCTACTCACAAGGCTTGTGACGATGGGGATGTATCTTTTGATATGTGTGCTTGTGAATCTCTTATATATCTTTGTGTGTATATATATATGTGTATATATAATGCAACACAGAATTTTGTCAGTGAACAGGTCGCGGTCTCAAAGCGACGAAAATATTTTGGCAAATTAAATTTAAATGTTGAAGTGAATCTACCGGTTTTTGCTCATTTTAAACGGCTTATAAACACCTTCCACGCTGCAATTTTTTTCGTTCCAGCACACGATCTCAAATCAGGTCACTTGCTATGCAAGTATATCTCCGTAATATATATATATATATTTCAATGATGAGTAAATAATTCAAGAGTGAATATTGGCGACGATATTATTAACTCTATTATTATCTAGGGTAATATAAGTAAAATGATAATAAGAAATTTAATGATATAGGCGACTGCAGCCGCCCCGCAAAAAAAAGCATTAAATAGCTGAAGGATTAAAACTTATATTAATCAAAGGACATTCTGAGTATGTCTACCTGCTGGAAATAACAGTCAAAATTCTTATTCAAACTGCCCCAAAAATAACATTGATAATAACTACAGTAATCAACCTTCACGAGTATACGGGTCAAGAAAATCATTCGACATACCTATATAGCATCCACCTATATATTTTCTAGTATTTGGACTCACGTGGACCGGCTTAGATAAGAGTTTTTAATGTTATTTCCAGCAGACAGACATAGTCAGTATGTTCTTTGATTAATACACACACACACACACACACACACACACACACACACATACACACACACACACACACACACACACACACACACACACACACACACACACACACACACATGTAATTAAGATTCAGATAAGAAACTTGTAGAATGCTATGCAAAGCTGGTCCACAGTTATTGGTTAATTGATGTCATCATACTGTGGAAATGGTTTTGTTACTGGATGCACATCAAGAATTCCATACTCTCTGTAGAGTTTATATTAATAAATAAATGATGACAGAAAATGGAACGAACGGCATCCTTCATTTAAAATCGTAATTGTTTCGGCATATTTTTACACCTTTAGTATATTGGTAAGATATTGTGCAATCATTATCATCCATCGAAAGTGCAAAATACGCATGATCACACTGCGTGAAATGACGAGAGAATTTAACGAAAGACTTATTTTAAAAAAATCACCTGAGGAGGTGCATTTTACACTTTGGATGTTTGGCAATGATTGTGTTAAAACACGACGAAACAATTGTAACGCTTTTGAATAAAGAAATTCATTCATTCCATTTTCCATTATGCATGTATGTGTGTATGTATGTATGTATGTATGTATGTACGTACGTATGTGTGTTTGTGCGTGCGTGCGAGCGTGTGTGCGTGTGTATACGTGTATGTGTATGCACACATGTACACACATATAATTGCGTGCGTGCACACATGCATCTGTATATTCATGTATTTATCTATATATTATGTATATCTATGCATGTGTATCCACGACCTCTGTATATATTTATCAGGTTCTTTCAAGAATAAATTGCTAATGAGCGAAAATATGTTTTAAAGATATCAGAGAGATTAAAATTTCATATCATTTTATATATGATATCGCTCAGAATTTAAACAATGCTATTCAATACTTCAAACTCGAATTACATACTTAAAAGATGACATTTTAAATTTGAGTTTTAATTATCTTTAAATAAAGAAAAATATTATGACAGAAATTTGAACTAACATTCGTTATATTGCCATTGGAAACGGCGTTAATTTTGTTGATAACTGTGAAAATATTAGCGCTAGATGTCAGGACAGGTTTTGCCGTTAATGTTGGCTTTGCGTACGTTTCTAATATTTTATTAAGAAACTAAATATATGTATTGTTTAATGCTTAATAAAATGGTTTATAGTTGCATTGATTAGCAGTTTGCCATGGAAGCAAAATGCGCGAACCAATAAATTATCAATCGTTAATTGTTTTTTTATTATTTTTTTTTTTTCTCGCGTTATTTTTTTGTTCTAAACAAAGATACAAAATTTAATTGTTTGTTGTTTAATAAGCGAACAGTTTTGCTTTAATCACTTGATATCGAATAACATTCATGATCACGCGCGCGCACGCGCACACACAGACGTATACACACGCACTCGCATGCTCGTACATACACGCACATACATGCGCATACATGCACAGACATGCCTACACACACACACACACACACACACACAAGCAAACATACAGAAACACACACACACAAACACTCACACACACACACAGGTACATACACATATACACGATACTTAAGAATTTCGATTACATATATATATATTCATATACATACATTCACATACTCATACACATGCATGTATATATACACACATACAACATATATGCATGTATGTTTGTATGTATGTATGCATATATGTATATATGTATGTATGTATGTACATATATATATATATATGTATGCATGTATGT
>NC_068993.1:10832913-10835718 GCF_001194135.2 Octopus bimaculoides
ATGGAGATGGTGGTGGTGGTGTGGATAGCGGTAGTGGTGGTGGTGATGATCGGTGTGGCGGCGGCGGTGGTGGTCGTGATGGTGGTGGTGGTCATGTTGTTGTTGTTGTTGGTGCTGGTGGTAGTCATGTTGCTGTTGTTGTTGGCGGTAGCGTTTGGCGGCGAAACGGAACCGTCAGTAAATATGTTGGGTGGCTGTTGTAGTTGTAGCTATAGTAACCGTAATAATCCTAGCATCGAAATAGTTCGGACTAGTCCTGTTCGTAATTGTTGCGTGTACAATAATGGTTGTGGCATTAGTGGCGCTGGTGGTAGTGTTGTTTGTGGTGGTAGAAATTGTTTAGGTAGAAGTTGTAGCGGTTATAATTCTCACCGACGTCGCTGCCGTCGTCGTCGTAGTCGTCGCAGTCATCGCTGCCATAATATAAACTTTATCCTTCCGCCGAGGTCGACTTTGCCTTTCATCCTTTCGGGGTCGATAAATTAAGTACCAGTTGCGTACTGGTGTCGCTGTAATCGACTGGTCCCCCCACCCCAAATTTCGGGCCTTCTGCTTTGAGGAAAAAAAAAATATTAACTTAAAACATCGAATCTGAGGGACAGCATAACGTAAATTATTACACGAATTATTTCCCTTTGTACAATAAAGCAAAAGTTATCTCCCTTAAAAATATAAGCGATGAGAAATCGAAAACCTGTTCGTGACGTCCACTCATTGATTAAGATACGAAATTAATGAAATATTAATTGTTTTGACTGGGTTTTTCTTAGTTTTATATGGCGATAATTTTGATGACATATACTATTTAAATTAAAGGACAGCAAAGGAATAAGGAATGTGTGTAGTAGATTGCTACACAAACTCGCGTTTCCGTGTTCAATGCTCTAGTGCGTAATCTTGGCCGTGTTGCCACTATGTATGTATGTATGTATGTATGTATGTATGTATGTATGTATGTAATACATAGATATGTACTTATATATATATATATATATGCAAGCGTGGCTGTGTGGTAAGAAGCTTGCTTACCAACCACACGGTTCCGGGTTCAGTTCAACTGCGTGGCACTCGGGCAAGTGTCTTCTACTGTAGCTTTGGGTCGACCAAAGCCTTGTGAGAAGATTTGTTAGACGGAAACTGAAAGAAGCCCGTTGTGTGTGTGTGTGTGTGTGTGGCTGGAGGGTATATCAGCCGAAACGTTGTGTTAACAACAAAAAAGATGAGGACAAATATCCGTCAAATGTAAATAATGTAAATAATGTAGATATCCTGTATTTTTCATAGTACGACATACTAAACCTTTTTTGTCATTGTCTTGTGTCATTGTTTTTTGAACCCCTCAGAAAGGGCTGCTCATCCTTCCTGCCACACCTGTGAATTACCTTTGTGACTATATTTTCCTTGTTTCCAGTTTTCTCTTAGAATGTATATATATTAATTATACATGCAAATACATAAATATATCAATGCATACACATACACACATACACACACACATACACACATACATACGTACGTACATACATTCATGCACGCAGACACTTACATACACACACGCGCGCGCACATACATGTGCACACACATAAAGGTCTTCCTTTTGAACATATAAATTAATAATATTAATTAAATGAACCCATGTAAATACATCAATGTATCATTACATATAGATCTCTGTGTGAGTGTGTGTGTATCGGTGTGTGTGTGAGTGTGTGAGTATGTGTGTGTATATGCACATATATGTATTTGTGTATTTATGTATGTATACACCTAAATATGATTATACATATATGTATCTCTACCTACCTACCTACCTACCTACCTGTCTGTCTGTCTGTCTATCTATCTATCTATCTATCTATATACTTGAAATTTATAGAAAAACAAAATACGAAGACAAGTGTATGAACAACAAGCAAGTGTATTTGTTTGACGTTCGGGAAAAATGAAAATGTCTTTTACGTTTCGAGCCTACGCCCTTCAACATAAAGGATTAAGAGAAAATAAACTGAGAGAGAGAGAGAGGGGGAGGAGGAAGGGGGGGGAGAGAGGAAGAGAGACAGAGAATGAAAAAAAAAAAAAAACGTGTAGAGTTCTGCGTTCCAACATAGCGAAATCTTCGTAGTCTTTGGACTTGCATTTCCCGAACTTTCAGCACCTCTCGTCGTCCACATACGAGCACTCCACTCGGATTACCACTGGATCTACTGAGTCTAGCTTCATGTATATATATATATATTATAAACACGTACGCGTCTACAAACACACACACACAATGCATACATATATATATATATATATATATATATATATATATAACTGATAGGGCACAGATAGTGTGTCAATAACCAGCTGGAGGAGATGTCTTCCTGGGACTACAAGCTACAGTATCATCGACCCTTAAGGGTTAGCCACATTTAGGTAGCAAATATACTGCTACTGTTTATATCTCGCTCAGAGATTTATTATTGCTTGTTTCCACTTTTTCGAGATCAGTGACTTTTCGTCACTGGAAAAAAGTATATATATATTTGCATTGAGAATCACTTCCCATCACCAACCGTTGGTTGTCACACGCTGATGACGAGTCAATACCCAGAAATTCGGGTCCGTGTGTATCACGTCAGGCTGGAGATGAGAACGATGACTTCCCTTTGCAAATGCTGATACGTTCCAGATAGTGTTTCGATAGTCAGCTGGAGAAGATGTCTTCCTGGGGCTACAAGCTACAGTAGCATCAACCCTTAAGGGTTAGCCACATTTAGATGACAAATATACTTCACGATATATATATATATAAATATATAT
>NC_068993.1:10835728-10836638 GCF_001194135.2 Octopus bimaculoides
ATATATAGGTGCATATATCTGGGTACAGAACATTGCAAACAAAACGTAGACAAAAAAATAATAATAACCAGAGTACAGAACACACACAAGCCACATAGAGAACCTTTTCCTTCATCAGCTACACCCATTCTAACACAGGCGTTTCGAAGAGTAGGGCAATGTGTAAGAATTTATTCCGTTGTCGTTATTCATTGCTTAGTTTAAGGAGGAAAATCTCTGCCTCCCCCTCATTATCTGTTTTATCTCTTCCCTCACCCCTCCTCTCCTTCCTTCTCTCTCCCTCTCTCTTTTATTGTATCTAATGTTGTCACTTTCTCAGCCTTACGCTTTCTATTATTCTCACTACCTGTCTGTCTCTTAGTCACTCTCTTTAGCATGCCTTTACTTGCTTACCCTCCCATTTCCTCCTCTATCTAATACACACTTCCTCTCACTATATTTCACGTTCTCTCTCATAACACCCCCTCACTCTCACTATCTATTCTTTCTGTCTCTCCCTTTCTTATGCGCATACACATAAACTTACAAACATACTTCTCTCCCCCTCCTCCTTCATATTTACGAAGATGTCCTTTACATCTTTCTACATAGAGAGAGGAAGAGAGGGAGATAGCAGAAGGTTGTGACGAAGGAGGAGTTTGAGAAAATGGGTGGGTTGGTGTGAGAGGTGGAGTGAATTATGAATTACTTATGGAAGGAGGTTTTTATCGGGAGGACGGGCTGACAAGGTAGTGTGAACTAATCAATGGTTTTGCTGTTTAAAAAAAAGGTCATGCATAAACAACAAATTATTTTAATTCTATCTTTCTATCTATCTATCTATCTATCTGTTCATGCAAACGTATATACGTGCATACAGACAACATACATAAACACATACGCAAATGTACGCATATATATATATATATAT
>NC_068993.1:10843025-10846583 GCF_001194135.2 Octopus bimaculoides
ACACACACACACACACACACACACACACACACACACACACACACACACACACACACACATATATATGTAAGTATATATGTATGTATGCATGTACCTATCTATCTATCGCCCTGTCTGCTTATCTGTCACACCTCAGTTACATATTCGCAGTCACATAACACCAAATATGTGACGTTACATAGCAGCTGTCTTTGCGATCACATGACTACAAATATAAAACGTGTAAAGTTCAGATGATCAATAAATATCGGATTACCTGCCTATTGGTTATCAGTTCACAACTACTGTCAGGGTAGATTGCATTTAACTGTCTAACTAGTTTTAGTTCGAGTGCTGCGGCCATGCTGGGGCAGCGGGCAAAACTGATAGTTATACCGTGACTCATATGTATAAGCGATCAAGATTACAATATTGTTGTGATCTTAATTTATATTCTGCGAAAATTGCTTCAATTTACTTCCTATTTGGAATAGGTGGCAGACCATCTGAGAATGATGTCTGATATTTCGTACAGAGGAAGGCGGCGAACTGGTAGTATTGTTAGCGCGCCGGGAAAAATGCTTAGCGGCACTGCGTCCGACTTTACGTTTTGAGTTCCAATTCTGCCGAGGTCAGCTTTGCTTTTCAACCTTATACATTGTTTTCAACAATATATGTATGTATGTGTATACACACACACACACACGTATGACTAGCTGTATAGTAAGAAGTTTGCTTCCCAAACATATGGTTCTGGGTTCAGTCCCATCGTATGACATATTGAGCAAGTGGCTTCTACTTTAGGCTGGTGTCGACCAACGAGTTCAGGATTCAAGTGAATCAGGCACCTAAATAGTAAAGCACCAAATTCGGGTCAAAGAAATAACAATCGTAGACAAAACAAAATAAGAGGAACCTGTACGTACATAACGAAGTAGAAACGGATTAAAATTCCAGTTGCATATACGATCACAAGAGCCCGACTGAATATACCACGAGTACCAATGCTGTACCTAGGAACACACACTGCACTTGTCGCACCGCGTTTAACAGACTCCAGATCCACGCTATTTGCGGGTTCCGAGTAAGATGGATGTTAAATAATTAAAAACAGATGGAAATTGGTCCATTCGCTACAGCTGTTTCGAGCAATCTTTTCTTTTATTGATGAATAGAGTTATTACATCATGCGAAGAAACCGTTTTCTTCAAGCGAATATACACGAATTCAACATCATAAAAAACGTTTCAAGAATCAACATTATGTGCCACTTCATGATTCCTGGTTAGCTCAGGGTTTCCTGGTCGAAATATTAAATTATTCTATCATTTATCAAGCAGGAAACAAGACCGTTTGCCAATATATATACCAAAAGATATTTAAGGAAGAATGTAAAGATCGAAAAGGTGAATGACAAGGACCTTTTGTGTGCACAGTCTGTGACAGACCATGCCTGTCTTTGGCTGGCCTCAAATCTCACCTGCGAACCCATGAAAAACAAACTTCAACCAACTATTCTGACTATATGTTTGTGCACTCGTTTGAATGTGGTGTATGTCAGAAGGCTTGCAAATCCAATGGGGTTCTTAAAAGACATGTTAAGATCCACAATGAGCAGAACTTATCTGCAGGTATTGGTAGTTCAAATCAGAAGTGCAATCTGTGTGGGTGTTTTTTCAGAACATTGTCTGGTTTCAAAAGCCACATCAGATGCCATGAAGGGGCTAAGGTGTAGGTACAAGAAGTGGTCAAACTTTGTGTAAGGAGTAGACAACCACCATCACCATATATATATATACACACACATATAGCAAAGACAAGATGTTAATGTTGCGCAGATATAACATTTTGTCCTAGACTTAAACGACTCTGTCAGTTTGCCATCTTTTAGGGTAAATAAAATGTTCTGTAGAGAAGCTGGTATTGAACTGGGGTGGCGAATTCAACAAACTCTTTACAGTTCGTACGCTCGAATCTCTTGCCGTCGTTTGGCTGTAATTCGGCACCAAATAACTATACTCTTCCTTATCTCGGATCACTTAACCATTTGGATTAGATATGTACCATATCGTCTGAGAATGTTACTTGTGATACAGTCGTCGTCGTCGTCGTCGTTATTGTAGGCGTTGGTGTAGCGGTTTAGCCCCAGGTCGACCCTTATCAAGAGGACCTATGATCACACGACGACCTATGATCACACTGCTATCCGGAACAAAACAGATGAATAAAAAAAAAAGAAAAAAAAAAAAGTAAAGCAAATGTAAATAAATCCCTGCGGAAAAAGAGACACTAAACAATAGATCATTAATTATTTTTCTTTTGAACTTCTGCTCAATCTATTTATCGATTCGTGATATTGTTTGTAGTCTGTGACCATCACTCTCAGTCACCCCTACACTCTCATTTCTTCCTAACTATATCTCTATCTTAGTTCTCTCTTTCTTACTTCTCTCTGCCTCATTATATCTCTAGTCATAGTTCTCCTTGTCTATCTATATCTTTTCTCTTAGTTCTCTGTGTCCATCTATAACTCTTGTCTTAATTCTCTATGTCTGTCTATATCTGTCTTAAAGCTCTATATCTTTATATATCGCTGTCTTAAAGCTCTATATCTTTATATATCGCTGTCTTAAAGCTCTATATCTTTATATATCGCTGTCTTAATTCTATATGTCTACCTCTGCCTTAAATCTCTATGTCTATCTATATCACTGTCTTAATTCTCTGCATTTACATATGTCTATGTTTTAGATCTCACAGTCTATCTACATCTCTGCCTTACTTCTCACTCTCTAAACTATATCTTTGTCTTTCTACCTGCTTCTTTTCTCCTAGCGCTGTCCTCAATAAACTCTGTTAGTGAACTTTAGTGTGAGTCAATGAATAAACAGAACCATACACAAGATATCTGAGTTCTGAGTGAGAGATACATCACGCCGCACTAGAAATTTCGAAATACAATGTCTTAGATATATATTTACAAACCCTCACTCGGAATAGGTGGAGGGTTGTCGTAAATCACATCGATCCCAGTACTTGACTGGTACTTTAATTCATTAATCTTAAAATAAAGGCAAATTCTATCTCGGTAGGATTCGAACTCAGATTACAAAGGGTTGTAACTATAGATCACAAAACGCATTGTCTGTCACTCTACTTATTTTGGCAGCCCACCACTAAAGTGACTTCATACATAGGCATAAAACCAGAATGTTTTTTTTTTTGCAGTAGATTAAGGTTGAATTCAGAATGTACAGGAATAGTCAATTACAACCCCCCACCCACAACTTAGATTAGTACCTTATGTTATCGACCCTGAAAGAAAAAAAGAGCGAAGTCGAACTCGACGGGATTTGATCTCGAAGCGCATATGCATCGACCTCAGTACTTCACTCATACTTTGAAAGCTGCCATAATCAGAGTAATGTCCAAAATGAACCAAGACCACTTGATTCGAGCATGGAGATGATTTAGATCTTGTATAGAATCAGTTGTTGAAGCTGAAGGTGGCTTTATTGAATAACATTACAGAAAAGAAGGTTTATTTTTATCCTCAGAGCATTTTTTGATAAATAAAGT
>NC_068993.1:10847112-10848182 GCF_001194135.2 Octopus bimaculoides
ACAGTTGTGCGTGTGAGAATACTTGCTCTGTCAGATTCAAACCAACCGCTTGCACTGATTGTCCCTGCGCCTTGTTGATTGTCATGGGAAAGCAGAGTTTGATGGGAAATTGCATCTGTTTAAACTTGTAGGTCGTATCGGAGTGAATAAGGGAAATGGGAGTTATAAGTATGTCTTAGCCAGCGGCCGGTTCATTCAAGATTGTTGCCTACAGAACTCGGGAGCACAATTTTTTGATAATCATCCGCGTACCATTGCACATTATTAGAGCATCTAAATTCCTTAGCAGCATGATTGGTGCACCAACTTTCAGATGTAGTTCGTGATCTATAACAATGGTTTTTATTTAGGCACATGGTAAAAGTAATTATAATGAATTACTTAATATAAAGAAAAGCATGTTTTTTCAAGCAAATACAGTTAGAAAAAATATTTATCACAAGGAGAAAGACAAAAATAAAATAACACGTATCAAAAAATTTTTTTTTCTAAAAACGTTCAATGACCGTTAACTGGAGTGTGGGGTTCGAGTAGACGTCATTCCACCTTTTGATTTATCATTACCATTCTTTTCGTTCGACTTTATTTTTCCCCCACTTTTGTGTTTTTTCTGTTCTTGTGTTGTTCCCTCTGTGTTTCGACCCTGTGTGGTTAATAAAAAAATTAAGTCGTCAGGTATGTATATGTATGTGTAGATGTGTATGCGTGTGTATTTGTGTGTGTGTGTTTAATAACGTACTGCATATAGTATGTCTGTACTTTTGTATGCAGTATAACTTAAGGAAATAGAAGCACTTGTACAGAGAGACAAAGAATTTTATATTTTACTTGCCAACCTTGCAACTGCTGCGATAATTATTAATCGGTAATGGAACAGTAAATGTGTATTGTTTTAAAGGTAATGAAAATAAAATTTCGTATTGACACTTCACGCATGTCAGTCGTCAGGTATGTATGCGTAGATCTGTGAGTGTTTAATAACGAACCGTGATAATATGTCTGTATTTTCGTATGCAGTGTAAATTAATCCCCGCCAAAATTACAGTATCGAAATGTGATTGTTTCAGCTT
>NC_068993.1:10848719-10850950 GCF_001194135.2 Octopus bimaculoides
ACACACACACACACACACACAAACAGATATAGTTATCTATCTATTTATATAGGCTACGGACTCTCGTACAGTTTCTGGGTTCCAAATTTACAAATTCTCCCACAAAATATTTGTCGACATGGGGCCGTAGTAAAAGACGTTTGAACAAGATGACCTGCTGTAGGATTGAACGAGAAACTTCTTGGCTACGAAGCGAACTTATTAACCACGACAGCCACGTCAAGTAATATTACTATTCTCTTTTGTCATTCTCGTTTCTTGTTCATTACCATTTTCCAAATGAGAAAATGTTTCGAATCGACTTTTGATCCTTACTAACGACATTCAGTCGTAGATATTATGAACCACCACACAACCTAACCAAGAGATGGACAACAACAACGATAACAACAACAACAACAACAACATATACAGACAAACACCACAACTTTATATACACCCACTACCAACGCCAGCACCAAAACCAAAGATTCTTAAGCTGATAAGGCAGAAACAATATTGTGTTTATGTATATACAAATATGCATATGTACATACATAATACATACATACATACATACATACATGTATACATACATAAATACATACATGCATATATGCATGTATGGATATATATATATATATATATATATATAAATATATATATAAACATATATATATATACATATCTTAGTGTGCAGACATATTGCATTGCTTTACAACAGTCGCCATTTCTCTCGCGTCATTATACGCAGTCGCAAATGCATTTGCAGGAAACAGAAAAGAAAATCACAAACTCAAGACACGACACCACCACCACCACCTCCACCATCACCACCACCACTACTAACAACAACAACAGCAACAACAACACCAACAACGAACGAAGTAATAATAAATAAGACAGCAAGCAATAAAGAAGTGAAAAATAAAAAAAGACAAGACCCCTGATATTCCTTTGAACGTCGAAATTATGTTTTAACAGAATTTGCTAGTCTCCGTCATGTGTTACCGTGATACGCCATATCATGATTGCATTTTAGCACAGTCAACAAGTCGTCTAGCGTGGCTTCGCACCGCGCCCGCCGCCGTCACACCCCTACGTCGCCGCCACCTATCTTTGTTTTCGCCTTTCTTGTTTGTTTTATATCTTGCTTTCTTTCTTATAGTCTGTATCATATTTTCTTTCTTCTTTTCTTTCTTACTCTGCATCTATCTATCTATCTATCTATCTATCTATCTATCTATCTATCTATTTGCCTCTGTCCGTCTGTCTGTCCCTCTCTCTCTTTCTCTTATCCATTTCTCTCTCGTTCGATCATCCTTATCTTTTCATTCCGTCTTTCCTTCCTCTCTTACATTCCTAACCCTTAAATCTCACTGCCTCTCCCCCATCCTCACACTCCCACCCTCATTTCTCATTTTACCAGTTTTCATTATTAGTACAACGCACTAAGAAACAAAACCGCGTTAGTAGACCAATAAATACGCCATGTTCTCCTTACCAATTCCTTCTGCATCTACAACCCCCGGCTGCCCCATCACCACAGTGTCTGCTCCCTTTTTCTCTCTCGGCCATTATCTTTGTCTTAACTGCCATTGTTGTTGTTGTCGTTGTCATATTGCTGTTGCCAATGTTGAGGAATAGTAAAATCGTTAGAGTGTCGGACAAAATGTGTTTACCGCATTCGTTCTTGATCTTTATGCTTTGAGCTCAAACCTCGATCAGGTCCATTTTGTTTTATAAGCCTACGAAATAAAAAGAAAAAAATCCAAAATAAAAGTCCATTACGGGAGGTGATTCTTCAACCACTCACCCACCTACCCACCTACCCACCCAAAACTCACTCACTGCTTCCCTCCCCCTCTTTCCCCTCACTTACTTCTCCCCCTCCCCCATCACTCCCTCCCTCCCTCATTTACTCATTCATCATTCATTTATTAATTCAGTCAGTCACTCATTCAGCCACTCAGTCAATCAGACAGTCACTCACACTCTCATACATTCATCCCCTCCGTCAGTTTGTCTCTCAGTCACTCACACACTCACTCACTCGCTCGCTAACCCATTCATTCATTCATTCAGTCAGTCAGTCAGTCAGTCACTCAGGTTGTCAGCTTATCACTCGGTTCCTTACTCATTCGCTCACTCACTAACTCACTGAATCAGTAACTCACACACATACACACACACACACACACACACACACACACACACACACACACACACACACACACACACACACACACACA
>NC_068993.1:10859022-10861164 GCF_001194135.2 Octopus bimaculoides
ATATATATTCTTTTTTCGAGCATCAACACATGCACATACACACTCACACACAAACGTACACACATTCACACACGCGTGTACATGTATAAACCTATAGCCTCCCTATATAGTTAAACTTTTTAAATTATGGTGAAGCCGCTCCAAGGGGACATGGAATTTTGCCAAGTGTACTGAATGAAAAATTTTCTCTTAATATATAATTTTCAAATAGAAAAACTTCCGAAAGTATAGACAGTCATCCACCCAATGCTCGTTTTTAGATATGTTATATATTTGTATTTCGTTTGTTTACTCAGTACAAATAGAAAAAATAATATATATATGATACATATAAGAAAAAACTGAATTAAATACACAGATACATGCACTTACTAAATGAAAGAAGAGAGAAAACATTTATCTATATAGCACAAAAAAAAAACATTAACGCAAACAGCAAGAATGTCTCTTCTGTAGGTGTTTCTCTCTCTAAAGATGTGTTAGTCATTGTTTACCCGCAAGAGAGAAACAGCATGGTAGCCGCGTGTTACCTGAGCATGTACCTCTTTTCTTGAGGAATTAATCTTAGAATAGGTAAGGAGGAACGTGACCTGTTTCTGCTTTACAAATGAGCTCGGTTAGAGTTGGTTACAGGTTAGAGTAAGTAAATCTCTTAGACATTACCGTATAGCGCCCTAAGACCCATAATCCGATTATCTAATTTTCATGGTGTATAACTGGCCGAGATCATAACATTTCCACTAAACGGGATACCAGTCCGTTGCAGGGTTATCGATTTACAGCTGAGAGAAGTGAAGCAACGTCAAACGAAGTGTTTTGTTCAAGAACACGTTTCAAGGCCTGGTTCAGGAATCGAAACCACGATATTGCGATCGTGAGTGCATCACCCTAACCACTAAGCCACGCGCCTTCACTATAGGTTAGAGGAAAAATCTAGAAAAGGTTAAGAGAAACGAAGGGAGTCATGTAAAAGAGGGAAAGATAACCATAGCCATACCCTGGTTGTTTTGCAATGCACAGTGAGATTAACGATGACTTACCGATGTGTTGACATTAAAATTTGGCGCATGGAAAGCCGACTCATATGCAAATCTAACAAGTGAAGGACCGACTTCATTTACAATATTTTCCGCCGAGACTTACTTATTCCTTCGTCCCATACACCGGAGCATCAGCTTAGGAGCAGGTGTGCTCGCGCGTGCGTATGTGTCTGTGTGTGTCAGTGATGCATCATCTCAGCCTCTTTTCTTGCTTCGTCCTTCCCATATACCTTCGTGCCCACTCCCATATGCCTTCCTCTGATTAACAGAAAAAATATTATCCATACATTATTTAGAACTTCCTTCATCTGTAATTTTAGGGCAACAAGAAATCCTCCACATGAACGACTATATCAATAAAAAAGCAGAAACACGATAACAACACCAAAAACACCAAAAGATGAATAGGCATAGGAGTGGCTGTGTGGTAAGTAGCTTGCTTACCAACCACATGTTTCCAGGTTCAGTCCCACTTGGGAAGGTGCCTTCTACTATAGCCTCAAGCCGACCAAAGCATTGTGAGTGGATTTGGTAGACGGAAACTGAAAGAAGCCTGTCGTATATATATACATATACGTATACAGACACACACACATATATATGTGTGTGTGTGTGTGTTTGTGTGTCTGTATTTGTCCCCCCACCATCACTTGACAACCGACGTTGGTGTGTTTATGTCCCCGTAACTTAGCAGTTCGGCAAAAGAGACCGATAGTATAAGTACTAGGCTTACAAAAAATAAGTACTGGGGTCGATTTCCACAACAACGGCAGCAGTGACACATCAACAACAATTACATAATATTGCCTGATCCTTTTTACCTTAGTCCAGTTCTTGTACAACCAAGCCGGAGCGTTTTATTTTTGCGCTTAATGCAGAATGGAATGTGTTGCGTTGGTGAGCCAGCTCGACTGTTGGCAACAGAGAAGGAACTAAAATGAACAGACAGCACCTGTAGTTTTTGTTGAGAAGACTGGGAGAGCTCGGAGCAAGAGGCTGACAGGATAAACAAATAGACCGCCATAGATAAATGAACAGACAAGCAGAACGTGGAGAGATATAGAAAAATGGCGTTTCTTCGTTTTAGAAAATAACTTATTAC
>NC_068993.1:10863092-10864393 GCF_001194135.2 Octopus bimaculoides
ACACACAAACACGCACATGCACACACACACACACATACACACACACACACACACACACACATATAGATATTTGAATAAATCTGGCTATCTATCTGTCTATCTATATATTTATATATACATATACATGTATGCACATACCTTTTTTATCTATGTTTATATAAATTTTTACACGTTATCATTATTATCATTTTATTATTATTATCATCATTATTATTATTATTATTATTATTATTATTATTATTATTATTATTATCATTATTATTATTATCATAATGTATTACAATAAAACGTAGTACTGTAATAGAAGATTTCTATATGATGGCGGAGCAAGTAGTACTTAAGCTTAAATCCTTGATCAACGTAGAAGCTTCACCTACTTGAAAATATCAATGTCAATACATACATTCATACATACATACACGCATACATAAATCTACATGTATATATATATATATATATATATATATATGTGCGCGCGTGTGTGTGGTGTGTGTGTGTGTTTATGTATTTAAAAAATAGTAGAAAATGACGAGAGAAACGCGTCAAGTATCAGAGTTAATAAACAGTAAAAAAAAAAAAAAAAAAAATTTAAAATGAAAGCAAAAAAAACAACATTTTTCATAGAATTCGTTTGGATCATTGAAAATTTGCTGAAAATAACAAGAGCAAAAAAAAAAAAATAATAAAAAATGATAAAAAGGAACCCGTAAAAGAAAAAAAACCCATCAGAATAAGAAATGGAGAAAATGGTATCAAAAGCTAAAGAACTTTTTCAGGTTTTGCTGAGAATTTTATGTTAAAGTAAGTCGGTCATACAAATATCCTTGCAGATATCAAAAATAACAAAGGACCTTCTTTGTGGTCACTCAACCAGCTAGAAATAGCAGTGAAGTGAGTCTCATTAAAACCACACCATAACCTTGTTTTAAAATAAAAAGGCATTTGGTATTTTTAAGACCGTTGGGTGTGATTGTATAAGATGGTACAGAGAACATTATTTGTATGAAGTAATACGCTGTACAGCAGGCATTCTTTTATTGGTTTCAATCATTGGACTACGGCCATGTTAGCGCACTGTCTCGAAGGGTTTAGTCGAACAAACCAATCTAAGTGCTTACTTTCTTTTGACATAGACTTATACTTATTCTATCATTGTTTTCGAACTGCTAATGTTAGGATTGCCCAGCGGTAGGTAGGACAAACACAAGGATGCATGCAAATAAAAATACATACATACCTATATATGCATACACGCACGCACGCACATACACACACACACACACGCACACACACACACACAC
>NC_068993.1:10864922-10865876 GCF_001194135.2 Octopus bimaculoides
ATATATATATATATATATATATGTATATATGTATGTGTGTGTATGTATGTGTCATTGTGTCTGTGTTTGTCCTCCACTACCCTTGACAACCGATGTTGGTGTGTTTACGTCCCCGTAAGCTAGCGGTTCGTCAAAAGTAGATAAAATGGGTAGCAGGCTTGAAAAACTGAAGCAAGTAAAAGATAAACGATATAAACAAAAGAGAAAAAAAACCCTACAAAAAGCCTTCAAACAGATGGGATGGTCATTGCCCTAGGATTCTCTGGCGTCGAAGAAGGATCGGACGGCTGCGGTTGGGAGACTTTTCTAACAATGTTAATATGCGAAAGATCGTCGTCAGAACGTTGTGAGAGTCTAGCGTTAGGTTTACGAGATGGTATAAATAGCAATAGTAAAACCGGAAGCAATAATGGTTATAGCTTTCTTTTATCAAGAATTACTCAACAACCGTCTCACACTACATTACTACTTATTATGCATTATACGCTATTTCTTGTTAAATATCGCAGCTTCGATTGTCATTAAGAAGTCACAAACCGATCGTTTAGCAAAGCTCGGATACTTGTGCAAGAAGGCAGTCTTAGGACAGTGATCATTTTACGATGCACTTAGAAGAAGAACATGGAATCACCCTAATATAAATGTCTCGAAGAAACAAACGTATAATTAGTGCAGAATGAAATAAAATGAAATGAAAAAAAGAGAGTGACATTTAAATAGTTGAACAAAATGGCGGATAGGAATAAAATAAAACGATTGCAATTAATATGAAATTATATATCTGTAAAAACATCTTCTCAGCAATAGCTTCCCTTAATTAAAAGTTACTGTCCTGTCTATCTATCTGGCTGGCTATCTATTTGTCTATGTCCGCCTGTTTGCCTATCTTTCTGTTTCTCTCTCTCTATATACATATATATGTATATATATATATATATATATATATATATATAT
>NC_068993.1:10866013-10870606 GCF_001194135.2 Octopus bimaculoides
TGCATATATATATGTATGCATATATATATACAAACTTGACAAGGTTTTCCACGGTAAGGTTTCTTCTTCTTCTTCTTCTTCTTCTTCTTCTTCTTCTTCTTCTTCTTCTTCTTCTTCTTCTTCTTCTTCTTCTTCTAGTAGTAGTAGTAGTGGTAGTGGTAGTTGTGGTAATAGTGGCGGTGATGATGGTGGTGGTAGTTGTAGTGGTAATGGTAATGACTATAATGGTAGCGGTTGCGGTAGTGATAGTGATGGTGATGCTGTTGTTAGTGGTGGTTGTAATAGCAGGGGGGCGTAGAAGTACTGATGGTGGGGTGATATTTGTGGTGATGGTTGTGGTGGTGGTTGTGGTGGTAGTAGTTGTGGTGGTAGTGGTTCTGGCTACTATGGTAGTTGTGGTGGTGGTGGTAGTTGCGGTGTCGGAAGTGGTGGTCATGACAGAGGATATAGACGAAGTAATAACGGTGGTGGTGATGATGGTGGAGGTGGCGGTAACTCTTTTACTTCCCTTATGAAGTTAACATCTTTGAGGGAATCTCCCCAACCCCACCCAATACACACAACATGATTTCTTCTCCGCTCTAAATCTGAAACACTCTTCCCAACAAATATAACAATATTCAACAGATCAACTCTTGTCAACAGATCGACATTTTTTGAAGAAATCAGATGGGCTCGAACGAGGAATTTATGAACCGAACTGCTCACTGGTGTCAAAAGAAGATTTAGTTTGTTTATTTTTTCCCATATTTTTTCTTCTAAATAGAACCAATAATTATAATGATAATATAATAATAATGATAATAACGATAATGATGATGATAATAATAATAATAATAATAATAATAATAATAATAATAATAATAATAATAATAATAATAATAATAATAATAATAGCTATGATAGTAATAATAATAATGATTTCTTTTATATAATAATAATAATAGTAATAATGATAATAATAATATTAATAACGATGATCATAATAGTAATGGTAATAATAATAATAATAATAATAATAATAATAATAATAATAATAATAATAATAACAAAGATGATGATGATGATGATAATAATAATGATAAGAATAATGATGATGATAATAGTAGTAATAATAGTATGGATATATCTTTCTAATAATGTTAATAATAATAATAATATTAGTATTAATAATAATGATAATCATAATAAAAACAGAAATTCTTCCTCCTTCTTATCGATTAGAAATTAAAAAGAAAAAATACGAAACAAAACGTGTATATAAACAACAACAACAACAACAAAAGCAACAAAACGGTATTGCTTTTGTTTGATATCTTTTTGTACATAATTTTGTGTTTGTTTGTTTTTCGCATTACTTGTTGTTGCTCCAGTTGTTGTTGTTGTTGTTTTTATATTCTGAAAGGAAGACATTAAAAATAACGGAAATTATCTGTGGGAAAAATGAAAGCAACTTGCTTTAAAAGCAAACAGAACCAGTTAGAAAATATTACGAAAATTTGATGAAAAGAAAATTAAAATTATAAATATAATCGCTAGAAAAAAAAAAAATTAAAAACGGGGAAAAAAATCAAACACCCCCACAAAAGAGAAAAAAAACAACAAAACAAAAACAAAAAACAAAAAAAGCCCAAGAAAACCCAACGATATAATTAAGATTCAGAATGTTATCTTAAGGTGGTTATTATTATTATTAAATATTATTATTATTATTATTATTATTATTATTATTATTATTATTATTATTATTATTAAACATTATTATCATTATTATTGTTGTTATTATTCTTATCGTTATTGCTATCATCATCATCATCATCGTCGTCGTCGTCGTTGTTGTTGTTGTTCTTCTTCTTCTTCTTCTTCTTCTTCTTCTTCTTCTTCTTCTTCTTCTTCTTCTTCTTCTTCTTCTTCTTCTTCTTCTTCTTCTTCTTATTGTTATTGTTGTTGTAGTTATTATTACTATTACTATTATTACTAAGTAGCAGCGGTATTATTGATGATGTTCTTGTTAGTATTATTGTTAATATTATTATAAATGATAATTATGATGACGATAAAGAACTCATATCGTTATTATTGCTACGATGATTACAACGACGATTATTATTTGTCGTTTATATATATTTTTTTTGGATATTATTACTAAGGTTTGTTTGTTGTTGTTATTACTATTGTTGCTTGTAGTAATATTCTTTTTCTTTTTCGTTGTTTTTGCCAGAATCTGAACTTTTATCTCTTTGTATCCCTCTTTGAAGAACTGCCGTCTCCATAATTAAAAAAAAACGTCTTTCCCTTGGGAAGTGAGTTCGAAATTAGCAATACCACCTTGTTTAAGACGAAATCAAATAGATGTATAATTTTGTCGCCCTTTAGTAGAAATATTATATGATTACCTGTATATATATATATATATTTATATATATGTGTGTATATGATTTTTCCATGATTAATCCCTGGACAATATTTGATACTAAACAGAGTGTTAGTATCTGAAGACATTAAAGGTTGGAATGTATCCTATCGCAGACATTGTATTGCGCATCGTGCCTCTTTATCCCTAGGGGAATATTAAAATATTCATATATGGAGTTATCTGAATTTCCTCTTTTCAGGAAAATATAGGAGTTGAGATCGCACCAGATTAATTGCAATTCAACGAAGGAACACAAAGGAAATTCGTTGACTTGTTTTTGTTGTCGCTTTTTAACCCCAGGTAAACTCTGGTCCACAAGACCTATGATAAAGAGTTTTTACTGAACTGTGACTAAGTATCGTTTCTTGTGTTACCGAACATAGTGTGTCCAGAACTGATGTACGTTATTTACATTATTTACATTATTTACACTTGACGGGTATTTCTCCTCATCTTGTTTATTGTTAACACAACGTTTCGGCTGATATACCCTCCAGCCTTCATCAGGTGTCTTGGAGGAAATTTCGAACCTGGGTTCTCATTCCTAAGGTATTTTTCGATGTTGTTGTCTTTATGTTCTGAGTTCAAATTTTGCTGAGGTCATCTTTCGGGATTTGTAAATTAAGTAGCAGTTGAGCAATGGGATCGAGCTAACGCACAAGCCCCCTATACCAAAATTTCAGGCCTTGTGTCAAACTCAGAAAGAATTAAATATGGTTTGAATGTACGCATTCTGATTTAATTCTCCTTCGGAAAAGCAATTATTCAACCGAATTACTGCTACGCGGAAAAGAAATTTCAATAGTAATTTTCTGAGGCTTATCTATGCATTTAAATGTACAAATTCAGGTGATCCTTTCACTTTTAGACACGAAAAACAAGGAAAGCAAAATAATAAAAGTTAACAGTAAAATATTTCCACAGTCAGGCAGTTGTGATGCCTTGATGTCATCATTGCCTTTCTTGGTTATTATGTTATGATGTCATACGACCGTGGTTAGCAGAATTGGTAGAACGTCAGGAAACAGACATTGCTGTATTCAGTTTCGTCTCAAGACGTTTTAAGCTCACATCCACCCAAAGTCAACTTTGATTTTTAATTCTATCCTTCAGGGACTTTGTACTTACGCGAGAAAAGCTTACTTAACAAAACCACCCAGCAGATTTTGACGGACATTTTACATCAGTTCAAGAAGTAATTTACTAAAGAGAGATTTAATGAAATGGAAATGGAAGTCTCTATATAGGAATATTAAGGACTTTATAGTTGTAACAAGAAAAGCATATTGAATTGAATAAATATATAAAGATTATATGATATACCTGATTCCATTAAGCTTAGACTTCACTGACGAAGAGAGAAAATAAAATTAATTCCTGGTAAGACGATTTTCTCACTTGCAATAGAAATGATCATCTAATAAATGAAGCAATCTATTAGTTTCTTATTTCTTTTAGCCAGACAAACTAAACCATTTGCAGTAACAATAGTCGACATTAGTTAGCTTACAAACCATTATTTCTTCGATAAATTCTGATAGCATTTAATCTCTCCGTCATACTAAGTTAACCTACGAAAATCGAACTAGTTAAGGAGATTTTCATAAGATTTATTCCTACATTATAGGCCTGTTAAGTGTGAATTTACAGTCTGCACAAATACTTATGGTAAATTTTCTCTATCAAGCTCCATGTAAAAGTAACACCTCTACACATATATATTTATGCAGTACAAACACACGAAGAAGTGAGAATATAAATGATGGTCTATATATTTTTTAAATATGCTTCTGCAGACTAGATCGAAAATTGCATTATTGTGCCTCTTCACTGAAGGGGTGAAATCATGCCAAAACAATGAGTATGGTAGTGAAAAATTTTACTTCCGAGACAATATCCTGCAGTATATGCCATTACAGATCCAGGAAGTAAAAAATATCTAAATGCATATATTTATATGCCTGTGTTTAAGTGTGAATGTATGTATTTGTACATACACACACATACACACATATATACATACATGCATATGTGTGCGTGCATGTGCGTATCTATGTATATGTTTATTTATATATACACTACACATTCACACACACGCATATTCATTCATACATGTAAAAACACACAAACGCATATATATATATATATATATATATATATATATATATATATATATA
>NC_068993.1:10870896-10873250 GCF_001194135.2 Octopus bimaculoides
TATATATACAGCCGCACATATAACTACATAATATCTTAATGTACATTAATAAGTGTGCATGTGTACCTACATATGTGCAGGTACGTTTGTGTATGTGTATGTGTGTGTGTGTGTGTGTGTGTGTGTGTGTGCGTACGTGCGCGCGTGCGCGTGTTTATTTAAATCCGATGAAATAGAAAACATATGGAAAGCGATCGACATACGCATTCATCAAAATACTTCCAGGAAATTAAGTGAATTACTCGATTACGTAAGCAGAAAACGGGAAAAAAAATTCCAGATATAATGCGATCACCAAATTTCTAGATTCCATGTTTGCTGCATAGATGTAACTCGAAATTTCAGGTACTCAACAAAGTACAAGTATCACATGGTTTTATTGTTTATAGTTTGGTAAGGGGACGAATTGGCCAAATCGTCTGTACGCCGGACAAAAATGCTTAGTAGCATTTAATCCGCCTTAACGTTCTGAGCTCAAATTCCACCGAGGTTGACTTTGTCTTTCTTTCATCTATCGGGGTCGACAAAATAAGGTACCAGTTGAGCACTGGGGGTGATCTAAACTACTAGTCCTACACCATCAAAATTTCCTGGCCTTGTGCCAAATTAGAAAAGCGGTGAACGTACAGAATAATTGGCATGCCGGACAAAATCCCTACAGGCATTTCTTCCGGCCCTTAACGTTCTGAATCAAATTTTATCGCGGTCATCCTTTCGGGATCTATAAATTAAGTAGCAGCTGAGCAATGGGATCGATCTAATGCACAAGGCCCCTACACCAAAATTTCCGGCCTTGTATCAAACTCAGGAAGAATTAAATATGGTCTGAATGCATGCATTCCTGTCTATAGCAACAACAATAATGTCTATCAAATGTTCTTTGATAAAACGATGCTCATTTTTGTGGCGTTATTAAAACAGTGGATAATTGCATGGTACTAATTCAAAAGACTTTCGTGTTTAAGCATACATCATTTAAGTGTAAAAAGAAAAAAAATCTCTTTTTATTCAAATATATTTTGAATTGTAAGTGATTAAGTAAACGGAAATAATTAACGTTTAATCATCAGTATATTACTATCTTTCAATTAAGATGTCGCCACTGTGCACATATGTCTCTCTCTCCCTCTCCCTGTCTCTCACTCTGTATACATACATACATACATACATACATACATACATACATACATACGCATATACATATGTGTTATCATCGTGAAACCAGGATATACATATGAACACAGACACACACATTTAGGTGAAGAGATAACTACATAGGTATATGTGAAGGTAGATATTGCACATAGATATCCATACATAAATATGTGCCTATGTTTGTGGGTATAACGATATGTAGACATAAGTATGTATATTATGTATGCTCTATATGTATGTGTGTATATATATACATATATATATACATGTATATATATAAATGTAGACATATATATATGTCTATCTATCTATATATGTATATATAGATATGTATACACACACACGCACACACATATAAATAGAGAGCGGGAGAATGAGAGAGAGAGAGAGAGATAGTGAGAGAGAGAGAGAGAGAGAGAGAGAGAGAGAGAGAGAGAGAGAGAGAGAGAGAGAGAGAGAGAGAGAGAGAGAGAGAGAGAGAGAAACCGACGTATACATATATATAACACGCACGTAGATATGTATGTTCACATACACATATATATTAGCTATTTAACTACGCATTACATTAATGTACGTTAAGTAATATACATATATATCTATATATACATCTTGTGAATGTCTGTTTGCGTGTGCGCGTTGTGTGTGTGTGTGTGTGTGTGTGTGTCTGTAGTGTGTGTGTATTTTTGTGTTTCAAATCCGATATAAAACTTATAGTAATCCTGTACGTCATTGCGTTACTTAGCCTGTCAGTAACGCTTTAATGTGATAAGAGAAAAAGAGGGAGAAAGAAAAGAAGAAGAGAGAAAAAGAGGGAGAGAGAAGCGTCCATGGCGTGAAGTAGAGGGAATGTAATTGTAACGCTTTCACGTGATTAGTTGAGGGGAAAGAGAAGGTAAAGAAAAAGGAGAGAGAAAAAGGATAAGGTGAAGAGTGGGACAGAAAGAGAGAGAAAGGAAGCGAAGGAGAGAAAAGGCGGAGAGAGAAAAGAGAGAGAGAGAAGCGTCCATGACGTAAGGTGGAGGGAACGTAGTAATTTTAGCAGAGGGGTGATGCTCTGATGGTGAGGTTAAAAAAAGGCAGAGAAAGAGAGGGAAGAAAGAAAGAGAGGAGGGAGAGGGAGAGAGGAGAGAGAGGATGGAGAGGAGAGAGAGGATGGAGAGGAGCGAGAGAGAGGAGGGAAAGAGAGAGAGAGAGAG
>NC_068993.1:10874144-10876360 GCF_001194135.2 Octopus bimaculoides
GTTATTTATTTATACGATTATTTGCAAACCGCAAATTCGTATGGCTGTGCTAAACGACTCTTCTACGAAACACAGCAGACACGGAGGTTAATTTCACACTTTTGTTTATTTTTTACTTTCTAATCTGTTGTATCGCCATTAATCAAACACACACACACACACACACACGCACACACACACGCACACACACACGCACACACATTCTCATACACTTTCTCATGCATACGTACACGCACACACCTCCTTGGTGATTGATAATGGTTTGATCAATATTATTTTTGCTTCTTCATCGGATTTTTCTTTCAAGTATTAAAAAAAATAACAAAACAAAAAGAAACAACAACAAAAACAAAACAAACAAATCAGAAACCAACAATAAAGAATATATAACAACAAAATAACTACAATATTAACAGAAACAATAACAACGACAACAACAACATTAACATCTACAGCAACACCAACAACAGTAGCATTAACAACAGCAATAATTGATACTACTACTACTACTACTACTACTACTACTACTACTACTACTACTACTACTTAATAACAACAACAACAACAACAACAACAACAACAACAACAACAACAACAATAATAATAATAATAATAATAATAAATAATAATAATGATAATAACAATTCAGAGTATGAAAACTGTCTAGGTCGTACCTATAATAATTGGTGTGTTGGGAATAGTAAACCAAGATATAGACAAATAGCTGAAGGAGATTGGAATAGAATGCTCGGTGAAACACCTACAGAAAGTTTGTCTCTTAGGGACAGGAAAGATTATCAGGAGGGTTCTAAGCACTTGAAAGACGGCTGAAAACTTGTGGATACCTAAGGTTACAAGTTGTAACCCGCTACCTACTTAAATCCCATCAGGCATAAGACCGAGCTCGCAAAAATTAATTTCCAAATTCTAATTAATTTGCTTGCGGGAAGGACTGCTCCAACAAAGTCGCGTATTGTCCTTGCTTTCGAAACGCGGAGTAGATGGAGCAGGGACAACTGAAGAAGGGTAATATTCTTTATGTTGCATGTCTCGTTTCTCTGTTTGTTTTTTTTCGTTGTTCGAAAAAAAGTTCGTTTTCTGTCTTTGTCTTTATGTTTTCGTTTCTCATTGTGTTTAACGTTTTTTGTGATGTCCTATACCCATATATGCATGTATGTATACATATAGATGTCGGTATGTACATATATGTATGGATATATGCATATAATTATATATTGTATATGTTATTATATATATATATATATATATATATATATATATATAACATACAGAAAATAGTATTACTATGCACGGCGCACATCCTACGCAAAGCACTTCAAAAAAAAAGTACAGTGGAAATTAGACCACCGAAACCAATCACAGCACATACCCAAGGCACACAGAGCTGCGCTCGATAGTGCAGTGAAAGCACGTGATAAACGTAAGACTACTGAATAATAATAATAGTAACAGTAGTAGTAGTAAAATAAGAAGAAAAAGATATAGTAGTAGTAGTAGTAGTAGTAGTAGTAGTAGTAAGAGATCAGACTGTGTCATTTTGTATGTTGTTGAGCTTCGAATTGAAAAGCAACCCTGATGGCCGATAATAATAAATATGTGACGGCGGAGCGGAGCGGAGCAAATTTTAGAAGGTATTGTGCCGTAGTGGCGGTTTAGTCTGTTTAGTTTAGTTGAATGTTTGACTGAAATTGCTTGAAGTATTATGAACACTTTGAAGTAAACTTAAGCCCATGGCTTGTTACACGTCTGGCCGCCATCTTTACTCTTGCTTTTCTCATCAATGCGAGTAGTTTGCGGCTTTTTCCTTTGTCAGAGCCTGTCTTTCTGTTGCTTTGTTTGTCTCTCTTTCTCACTCACTTACTCGACTGTTGCTCTATCTTTTACACACACACACACACACACACACACACACACACGTACACACACACACACACACACATGTATGTATGTATGCATGTATGTATGTATGTATGTGTGTATATGTACGTGCGTGTGTGTGTTTCTGTCTTTGCCAGTCTATTTTTGGCTCCCGTCTTTTCTTTCCCAACCTTCCATCTCTCTCTACTTCTTCCCCTCTACCTGTCTCCCTCTCTTTCTCCCTCCTCTCTCACTATTTCTTTATATATCCATCCCCATGTGTGCATATATATATATATATATATATATATATATATATATATATATATATATATATA
>NC_068993.1:10876382-10877690 GCF_001194135.2 Octopus bimaculoides
ATATACATATGAATATATATACGTGCATGTATATGTATATGTATATATGAGTACATACATATGACTATATATACACACACATATATATATACTTACACACACATGCACACAGACATATACATATATACATATACATAAGTATATATATATATATATGTATGTATGTCTGTTTCTGACTCTACTTGTCTGTCTCAGTCTCTCTCTCTCTCTCTCTCTCTCTCTGTCCCTATATTCTGCATATCTTTTACTCACACTGTCACTCCTTAATTCTCTCTCCTTCTCCCCTTCAAAAGCGTTAGAACCAACGACATCTTTGGACGTATTACTGAGTTTATGGTAGCAGTTTTGTTAATATTACAATAATGTGAATAGGAAAAGAGAAAGAAAAAATAGCAAAAAAAATACAAACAAAAAACAAACAAAAATAAAACCAGAACAAAGCATAAAAGACAAAGCAAAAGAAATATACAAATGATTGTCTGTAATAGAAATGGTACTAAGGACGTCCGTCTCAAATAATGGTTTCTTTTGATTTGGCAGAAGGTTAACGTCTTGTCGAGGTGGTGTTAATAAAGTTGATTGAATTGACATCACTATGTAGTTGCTCTCTCACATATTTTATCGACCTCGGTTAGAAGGAAAACAAAAGCGAAGCTGAAGTCGAAGACTGTAATAATGGTAATAATAATAATAATAATAATAATAATAATAATAATAATAATAATAATAATAATAATGATAATAATAATAATAATAATAATAATAATAATAATAATAATAATAATAATAATAGCCCTGATGCAGTACCAGGCAGTGGCTCTCATGGCTTCCGGTCTTAACTGAATGGAAGTGTTATCATGTACATTGTTTTGTCTTGGTAAGAAAGATGGGCTACAGCAAATATTCTGCTCAATACCACAGATTTGCTTGTCAGCTGCTTGACCATAGCATGTTGAGCATGTCCCATAGTGGCTGACAATATGTGCATCTCTGATCACGAACAGAACTAGTAGGGGAGCGTCATAACCATATGTTGAGAGGAATTCTTTGGGTTTGGATAATTCATCTTTGGAAACATGGGTGTTTTGTTCATCATCCTGAAGAAAATTCTAACTGGGTCCTACCTGCAAGGTCATGCGCTGTTTATCTTGATATGAGATCACTATGTACTTGGTATACACTTATCAGACGGGTAGTCATGATAGCACGTTGTTGTGTTTACGTTCCCGTAATTTAGCGGTTCAGCTGAACAAAACGATAGAACAATTAGCAGATTTTAAAATAGACAAAAGAAAAATATAACTACGG
>NC_068993.1:10878243-10884174 GCF_001194135.2 Octopus bimaculoides
AATGTGCCAGGAAAATCGACAGTGTACCTAACTATAAATTAAAAATTAGGTATATATATATATATATATATATATATATATATAAGAAAGACGTTCTGTCTAACGTGTTATTGAATAAGTCGTTAAGCGACTCGTTGAAATCTTGGTCGCAAGGTGCGAAAAATGGAGAAAGATCACGCTATGTTTATCTCGTTAACACGTTTGCATAACGGCAAAGAAAATATGTAATGGTGTATATGGTAATGGAGTTGGGGTGGGTGGACTTATATTGGATATATTTCATACAATTACTCTGACGATTACACTGAACGCTTTACGGCATTTATATTGTTAGTTAGCGACCAGACATTCTGTAAAAATGCGACAACAACCTCGCCAAATGTAAATATAATTGACTATTTAGCATATTATGAATATATGCACAGTCATTGCTTTCTCTGTCACTCTAGCCACCACTATTCTCGTTTGGCATTCTGCACATATAATTATATCAACACACACTCACACACGTTCACGCATACACACATACGTACACACACGCATAAATACATACAATGCCAGCACATGAATATGTATTCTATAGACTTATTTAAATAACTTTACACATATATACATTAATCTATTTAATTTTCGTTCTATAATATTCGCTCACGCACAACGCACGCACACAAGTGTATGTGTGTATGTGTGTTCTCGCAAATATATGTGTGTAAGTGAATGAGAGTGTGTGTGTCTGTGTATATTTACATATATTCGTTTATTTTTTTAATTCTTTTATTTGTTTCAGTCATTTGACTGCGGCCATGCTGGAGCACAGCCTTTAGTTGAGCAAACCGACCCCACCACTTATTCTTTATAAGCCTAGTACTTATTCTATCGGACTCTTTTTGCCGAACCGCTAAGTTACAGGGACGTAAACACACCAGCATCGGTTGTCGAGCGCTGTTAGGGGACAAACACAGACACACAAATATGCACACACACACATACAAACATACATACATACATAATACACACACACACACACACACACATATATATATATATATATATATATATATATATATACATCGGGCTTCTTTCAGCTTCCGTCTACCAAATCCACTCACAAGTTTTTGGTGGACCCAAAGCTATAGAAGAAGGCACTTGCCCAAAGTGCCACGCAGTGGTATTGAACCCGGAACCAGCCACCCCTATATTTAGTGGCGCATCTATTTGAACACCGAGAGCGCACACCTATTGGCTCGAGTAATCCTGACGAAAACTTCTTGTGTCTTTTATATGTTATGTATATATTTTCTTCTCACTACACTCAACCTTTTTATTTAAAAAAATGGATACACTGGATGATGTAGTACGAAAAAAGTACGAGACAGTCACGACAGGAACGCTTTTCACCTTATGTCTCTACAGAGTTGATCTGGGCCTAATTATTGTTGTTGGCACTCCATCGCTTACGACGACGTGGGTTCCAGTCGATCCGATCAACGGAACAGCCTACTCGTGAAATTAACGTGCAAGTGGGTGAGCGCTCCACAGACACGTGTACCCTTAACGTAGTTCTCGGGAATATTCAGCGTAACAAGGCTGGCCCTTTGAATTACAGGCACAACAGAAACAGGAAGTAAGAGTGAGAGAAAGTTGTGGTGGAAGAGTACAGCAGGGTTCGCCACCATCCCATGCCGGAGCCTCGTGGAGCTTTAGGTGTTTTCGCTCAATAAACACTCACAACGCCCGGTCTGGGAATCGAAACCGCGATCCTATGACCGCGAGTCCACTGCCCTAACCACTGGGCCATTGCACCTCCACAATACGTTGCTATACATTTAGCAAAGATATCTCCGTTCGTATATTCTACGTGTACGCTTCATTGACAGACGATAGGAGTGTGCTATGCGATAATATTCAGTGTTCTTTTATTTATGACAGAAATTTCGATATTTAATAGCATGAACTAACCGACTTCGAAGCAACATTTATATTATACAGTGCTATACACATTACAGTCACTCAGGAAGCTGCTGAAATCAATTCTATAAAGCTGTCACTCTACAGTAAGTAACTTCCCTTCATAACGATTCATCTGTGTCGATTTATTTTTCTGTAGTTAACTTCTGAACCGTGTGAAGACAATTTTACAATAAATGTACTACATTACTGCATATGACATTAAAGAAATTTTTATTCCACTCTAATAATTGTGCCGTTTGAAAGATGACATAATCTACAGATAAAGCTAAATTGTACGATTTTTCTGATGTTGCATGTACACATCAGCGAATGTTCAAACGTATTGACTTTTAGCGATGGTAGAATGGTGTTTGTAAGGTTTATATTTTTCCTAAAGGTATTAACGATTGAAATGAAATAGCTGTAATGGAGAGTTGAGCCTAGTTACTGACTGAAATTCTCAATAGCTTAGCTTCTATTCAGCAGCAGCGCTCACCATAATCCAACGAACCTCCTGTAATATTAAAATAACTAGATATACAGGGTGTTCCTAAATTTCTTTTACAACTTAAAATATAGAGAAAAAATGAAAAATTAGAATAGATCAGCGGAGGTTTTTGAAGAACATAGCTAAAGAAATGAAGTTTTAATTAAAAATATCAGACTACTTACACATGGGTTCCATGGGTCGCAAAGGTGATTGATGGATCTCAGCTTTAATAGATACTATGAATTGTGGAAGTTGTAAAGATAATTTATGAACACCCCGTATATAGTAATCTCCCTCCCACCCCCCCTCTCTCTCTCTCTCTCTCGTTCTCTGTTGTTAAATGCTAGTTAAAATCTGGACTCTGCTCTCGTCAAAGACTCAAAGACAGCAAACACACGTAGACACACGTCCATACACAAGCAGTAAAAGAGTGCTTTCAAATGTAGACTTATATATGGGTTTTGTCACTGGCTTTGATGTTTTCAACTTTAGTACCAAAAAGCCGTCGCAAATCACTTATCCTTCTCTTATCTGAATTTTATCTTTCGCCATTTATTTTTCATTTGCTTATAATCAATTTTCTGTTTGTCTATTAATCATATTATACTGGACACGCTAGGGACGTGAAGACTATCATTAATATATACATACATACGTGTGTGTGTGTGTATGTATGCATCAATGTATATATATGTGTACACACATATTAATATATACATATATATATATATACATATATACATATATATATATATGTACATACATGCATACATATATATATATATATATATATATATATATATATATATATATATATATATACATACATACACATGTATATATATATGTATGCGTTTGTATATATATGTATACTTATTTATATATGTATGCATATTTGTATGTATATACACACACACACGTACACACATATAACAAGTACGTATATACATATACACTCATCTAGACACGCGTACGGACGCAAACATATTTATTACTATGAAGCCGTTAATTCTCTCTTTCCTGTATTGTGAGTTTCAAAAACGTTTGCGATCTTCAGGTACCCGAACAAGATCTTTTCCCTCGAAGGACGTATATCATACTGTTGTCAAATCAGACAAATTTTGGCACCACACCGTTGTTACAAAAGGGAAGTTCATTACATCATCGCTACCATAGAGAACGAGAATTATACCATTATTACTCAATCAAAAGTGCATGCGACATCGTTGTCTGAAAGAATATAGATGAAGGATTCGTTGCTCAAAGTAATACATCAAGGAATCGTTTCCGCCATTTAGCGTAGAACATACCATTATTGTCACAAAGTATGTACATCACACCATTTTGTCACAGGAAAACTTAAATCATGTTAGCGTTGTCTTTAGAGCACACACCATGTTATGTTGCTCAGGGAACATACGCCAAACCAAAGAACGAGCACCGTAATTTTGCTGTCCAATCACTGCACACGAGGCCATCGATGTCTAAAGAATGTACACAACACCATCGTCGCGCTAAGAGTGTACAGCATTTCATCATTCCCGAAGAGTGTAAATCGCATTACCATTGCTTCTAAGAGCGTACACGACACCACCATTACCGCAAAGAACCTACAACGCATTATCGTTAGCCTAGCAAACGTATATAATCTATATTTTGCCCCAAAGAATGAACATCACAACAACGTACATACACCATCGTTATCTGAAAGAATGGATGCGATAACATCCTAGTCTTGTAGAATGTACATCCCACAATCGTTACTACAAAGCGAGCAAACCACCAAATCGTTTCTCCAAAGAATGTACAGCATGCCTTTGTTTCGCCAAAGAGCGTTCACTATACGTTCGTTAACACAAAAAAACATTTTCTCTAGTTATAATCATTACATCAAAGAACGGTCACTACACCATCGTTATTCCCCAAAGTTTTCACAGCAAAAACTATTATCCCGAAAGAATGTACATCAAAAAATCCAAAAAACGCTTCTCAAAAAGGTGTACATCGCGCCGCTGTTTTATATATAAAACTGTACACCCCAGGGATTAATTGGGTATTTATTTTATCGAAAGGTTGAAAGGTAAAATCGACTTCGACGGAATTTGAAAGCAAGCAGAACGTAAAGGTAGACGAAATGCCGTTAAGCATTTGGTCCGAGGTGCAAACTATTCTGTCAGCTTTCTGCCTTAAAAATAATAATAGTATTTTAACAATATGGAAAAAACGAAAAGGCATCGGATGGGCGATGCACACCCTGCATGCAGATAAATTTTTTCGCCAATTATAGTGTGGCTTACAATGCGTTGCTTACCCGTGCTTTTTAATTGCACTGAATTAAAATTTGTAAGTATTTGATTAAAAAAGATTTAAAGCCTAAATAGATGACAGCTAAAAGTAGACTTGATCGATGTCTACGCCAAACGCATACGAGTACAATTTGCATTCGTCTAAATAAATGATTATTCAAATACTAATCATGATTATGAAAAAAAAAAAAGTGAACAAAATGAAATACTTATAGAAAATATTGCATAGAATTTGAGAAGTGTTTTCAACGTCTTTCAAAGATGGCAGGTGAATCAAACCGTACTGTAGTTCGTTGTAGGATATAAATAATATGGCCACTCGCTTATCGGAAAATTTGTTAGTTTGATTAAATTTTTCTTTTTTAAGTATCGCCATTATAATTATCTACACTCCGGAGAAATTAAGAAATCAACTCATAGATAAACGAAACCGTCGAATTCATCACTGTACACACACACACACACACGTACACACACACGTACACACACACGTACACACACACACACACACACACACACACACACACACACACACACACACACACACACACACACACACACACACACACACACACACACACACACACAAACACACAAAGAGTCGCATACCTATGTATGTATCTATGTATGTATGTACCCACATGTGTCTACGTGCATAGGAACACCACGATCTATACACACGTAAATGAGGGTCGAATCAAATATATATTATATATATATTGTGTACTGTGATGGTAAGAACAACAAAAAAAGGTACTACATCAGGTGAGAGATAAATAGTATTTAATAGACATAATACATGTTTTTATGTGCTAGTTAGAGATTCTTGTGCTGAGAACATTCCAAAACGAAGCATACCCTGCGTGCACATAAATCCTTTCGCAAAAAATCTGCACAATCAAAGCATTTTGATTCAACCGTCCGTCAGTTTTGAAGATAATCAATCCAAATTTTAGTCATTTTGAGCCACTTATTCAATAGGTATTTTTACCAAATTTGGTGAAAATCCGTTCAGTTGTTTTCCAGTAATTTTGCAAACACACAGACAAACAGACAAAGACAAGTGATTACAATACCCTGCTTTCGTTTATGCGCGCAGGGTAATATATATACAATCTCTCTCTCTCTCTCTCTCTCTCTCTCTCTCTCTATATATATATATATATATATATATATATATATATA
>NC_068993.1:10885003-10885843 GCF_001194135.2 Octopus bimaculoides
ACCACCACCACCACCACCACCACCACCAGCACCTCCACCGCCAGTCTAGATCGCCATAACATCGCCTCCCATTTTTCTCTGTAATATCATTGTATACCTTTTGCAACCAATTTCTTTCGCTTCATGCCTTGTCCTTATCTTCTTATTTTCGTTCCTCCTTTCAATATCCATTCCCTATTTTGTCGTAACTCATTTCTTTATGCACTTCTTCCGTGTTTGTTCATGTAAAGAAGTACGGAAATGTCATGGACAAATATTCTACACATGAATATATGAATATATGTACTTGAGATCGATAGTTCAATGTCGTATGGAGGTGGTGAACGGCGAGTGAGAGTTACTGCCACACACACACAAACACACACACATACACATACACATGGGAGCGCGCATGCAGGCACATACACATATGTATATATATGTGTGTGTGTGTGTAAGTGCGTGTTTGTATATACATACAAAAACAAATGCATGCATATCTATCTATCTATCTATCTATCTATCTATCTATCTATCTATCTATCTATCTATAGATAGATATATATATATCTATTCACACACATACACACGCACACGCACAAACACACACACACGCGCGCGGTCGCGGGAGCCCGCATGCACGCACACACATATGCATATATATGTATATGCACACACATATATATATATGTATGTGTTTGTGTGTCTGCATGCCTGTGTATACATACATATATAAATGCATGCATATCTATCTATATACGTGTGCGTGTGTAATATATATATATGTGCATGTGTATATATATATGTGTGTATATATATATATATGTGTATATATATATATATATATATATATATATATAT
>NC_068993.1:10886109-10887596 GCF_001194135.2 Octopus bimaculoides
TATATATATATATATATATATATATATGTGTATTATATATAATTTATATATATGATATATACACGCGCATACACATACATATTGAGCAAGGAGGCCATTATACCTCTCTGTTTTACATAAGACCTAACCTTAAAACGTTGCCTGAGCGTTGCATTGAAAACGACGCAGCACAAAGCTTTTCCCTGCATGTTTCATATTGTTCATAAGTTCATTTTTGAGATTTGTCATATCTTCTTATTATCTTTGGAAATGCATGTCTCAATATACTATCATATGGCATTCTGGATTCCTTCAGTTCTGGCCATCTTGTAAGCGATTCCTTGACATCGGTGATTTATAACCTTTCAATTCCTTCGACATAAGGTGTTAAGACCTTGCGGCCAACGAGAGTGAATGAGAAAGATGCTTAATGAAACGCGCGCACACGTACAGTCACACATGCACACATACACACACACACACATATACATATATATATACATATACATATATATATTCATATATATATATATATATATATATTCATATATATATGTATGTTTATATATATCTATAGCTATCTCTATATCTGTGTCTATACATGCAAACACACTCATACACACACGCGCATGCCCGCCCCCCCAAACATTATATACTTATCCAGATAAATAGGAATGTTGAAGAAAAAACATGGCTGCGAGCTGTCAGAATCGTTACTGTGCCACGCAAAATGCTTAGCGGTATTCTGTGCGTCTTTACGTTCTGAGTTCAAATTCCACCGGGGTCCACTTTGTCTTTCATCCTTTCGGAGGTCGATGAAATAAATAGCAGTTAAACACTGGGGTCAGTGTATTTGACAAGCCCTCTCCTTCCAAATTCCAGACCGTCTACCTATAGTATTTTTATGATTGCAGCAAACCAGCAGAATCGTAACTGCACGGGGCAACATGCTTAACGGCATTTCGTCCGTTTTTACATTCTGAGTTCAAATTCCTCCGGAGTCGACTTTGCCTTTCATCCTATCGCAGTTGATAAAACAAGTACCTGTTGAGTACTGGAGTCGATGTATATGAAGATATATTTAAAGCATTGTGGCTGTGTGGTAAGTAGCTTGCTTACGAACCACATGGATCTTGGTTCAGTCCCACTGCGTGGCAACTTGGGCAAGTGTCTTCTACTATAGCCTCGGGCCGACCAAAGCCTTGTCAGTGGATTTGGTAGACGGAAACTGAAAGAAGCCCGTCGTATATATGTGTATATATATATATATGTATGTGTGTGTATATGTTTGTGTATCTGTGTTTGTCCCACCCAACATCACTTGACAACCGATGCTGGTGTATTTACATCCCCGTAACTTAGCGGTTCGGCAAAATGGCCCGATAGAATAAGTACTAGGCTTACAAAGAATAAGTCCTGGGGTCGATTTGCTCGACTAAAGGCGGTGCTCCAGCATGGCCGCAAATGACAGACACAAGCAAAAAAGAAAAGAATATATATATATATAT
>NC_068993.1:10888405-10888976 GCF_001194135.2 Octopus bimaculoides
ATATATATATATATATATATATATACATGTATATATATATACATACATGCACACACCACTATTACCAAGAACAACACGAGTCACAGTAGTAGGAAGGCCAATGCAGCTAACGAAAAATATAAAAATAGAAACGAAAAGAAAGAAAAGGTACATATAAAAGCTGTACAGACATAAATAACTGCAACATGAAAAGTCGTACAGATTTCCTACTTTGTTCTGGAATGCAAAAACCATCAACACTAAATGGAGAGAACTCAGCAGGAATCTACTTTCGTTTTCGCCGTCACCGGAATTTGCGGACACGACATGTAGAAATAGACTGGACAGGGGCGTGTGTGTTTGTATCTGTAGCGCGTCTCATTGCACAACATACGTTTCGTCACTGCTTGCTGTGTTGTGTAGTGTAGGACTATGCCTATCCGGGTCATGTGATATCTGGAGCAATAGATATGTGGGCCAGGCCTTGCTCGTCGGGCCGTCAGTTTATGTGTCCTTTGTCTGTTCTATGAGGATTGACATAAGGGTGGGGTTGGGTGGGTTACACCGTAAAGACAATAATACTAACAACATG
>NC_068993.1:10890034-10891366 GCF_001194135.2 Octopus bimaculoides
AGAGAGAGAGAGAGAGAGAGAGAGAGAGAGAGAGAGAGAGAGAGAGAGACAGTAAGAGAGAGAGAGAGAGTAAGAGAGAGAAATATATGTATAGAGAAATATATATAGAGAGAAATAGAGATAGAGTGGGAGAGAGAAAGTGAGTTAAAGAGAAATAATGGGAAAAAGAGAGGGGATTAAAGAATGAGAGAAAGTGAGAGAGTGCAAGCAAACGAACGAAAAAAAAAGAAGAAAAGAGAAAATAAGAATGAATAAAAATAAATAAAAGTCAACAGAAACAACAATAAATATAAAAGAATTACGCCCAAAATGTAAAACGAAAATGCAAAGGTTGCCTGTCAAATGTTTAAAACGAAAGGCGTCATCATATTGGGCAGAACATACAGTTGTTCATTTGTAAGTATGGAAGAAAAGAAGGAGAAATAAGAGTTTAGGAGATGGCACTTTTAGCTGAAGGAAAGAAATTGTAGCGAGGAAGAATGCGATTAGTTGAAGAGTAGGAGGAGGTTAAAGATAATATCTCAAATGAGTTTGTTCGATTTGAATAACGGTGGCCAGGCCGTGTCAAAGCTACCCAATAAAACAAGAGGATCCTGGTTGTTGCAGCGATTGAAAACGATCGATAAATCAATACAGCAAGGTGATAATGAGCAAGGTAGAGAATAATACTAAATAAAACCGACAAAAAAAGTATTAAAAACACACTAAACAACAAAAACAAAACAAGAATCCTGAAATAAAACAGCGAATAATAAACGGAAAAGAAAAAAAAAACGAGACCATTTTTTTTTCTCGCTATTATATTATTTTTTGTTCTTTTGGTCTTTCGTATTTTTTTTGCTTTGTCGCTCATACACAAAACCGGCAAGAAATAGAGAGAAATCTAACGTTTTTAAACGTTTTCGTGTTCCTAGTAGAATCGTTATTGCAACTAAACGGTGACAGGAATTGATGGAAGAACCATAGTTTGTATGTGTGTATATATCTATGTACGCATCCATGTATCCATGTATGTATGTATCTATATATGTACGTACGTACGTGCGTATGTATGTATGTATGTATGTATGTATGTATGTATGTATGTATGTATGTGAGTATGTATGTGTGTATGTGTGTGTGTGTATGCATCCATGTGTGTATGTATGTATGCATTCATGCATATAGGTATGTATGTATCTATGTATGTATATCTATGTATATATGTATGCATATATATGTATGTATTTATGTATGTATGTATGCATCCATGTATATATGTATGTATATATGCATATATGTATGTATGTATGTATGTATGTATGTATGTATGTATGTATGTATGTATGTATG
>NC_068993.1:10891525-10894200 GCF_001194135.2 Octopus bimaculoides
CAAGGTATTTTTGTATGCATGCATGTATGTATGTATGTATGTATGTATGTATGTATGTATGCATATGTGCAAATTTGTATGTTTTATGTATGTATTCTCATGCATATAGTTACATATCTAGATATGCTCATATATATTTAAATGCTAAATTTCTGGAAAGTTTTACAGATTTTTACAATTCCATTGATGGATTGGATCTGTAGTCTTCGAATTAGCTTTTTTCTTTATGGTTTTGAGAAGCCTAATTTCTCAAGATTGGTATTTAGGCAGTGTGTTACATATCCAGGGTCCCAATAATTACGGGTATAAACCTGAACTTGTAACCTGGATAGAGTAACTGTAGATTTCTCAATAGTCCACCGTAGGTATTCTCTTTTTCACTGACTCCAAATCATTATATCAGGTCTGTTGTGCTTTCATATTATTGAGGTTTTCACTGGGACATTCCACCATTACTCCTTTTTATTATGAATGGCTATGGCTTCTACCATACTGTGGGTTCTTATTTCTTTGTTCTTGGGATTATCCTTCCAACAGATTTCATTACAGAGTATCCTAGCTACAACATCATGTCTCATCGGTAGATAAACCGTGATGAAATTTTCGGACAACTGCTAATGATGTAGGTGATATTTTCATTGCTAACTCCACAAAGTCTGCATCAGTTGTCACATTTTACTGCTTTTCCTGCACCTCTATCCCTTTTGTGCATCGGGTATTTGGTTGATATTTTCTGTTCCTGAATTACAAATGCATACCCTTCAAAGTGGGAGGTATGAATCCGGCTGTTGATCCATATGCATCCATGTATGTATGTACGTTTTATATGTATGTATGTATGTATGTATGTATGTATGTATGAAAATTGAAGAGAATGAAGAAGAAAGTGTGAACAGCTATGATGGACTGAAGTGGAAAATACGCAGTTCGTGGGCAATGAGGGTAGTGGACGAGATACCAATAGTGATTGGCGCACTTGGAAGTATCGGTACCCAAGTACAAACCATGGCTCAAAAAAATTGGAACAAATGTAAAGACAGGGCATCTACAAAAATCATGATGGCTTAGGACTGAAAGAGTATTTCGCAGTGTCCTAGAAGCATAATTCGTAAACACGTGTCACCTTTGTTTGCCGGTTGTGGGCTGCTGCTGCGCGATTTCATCTGCCGCATGATTGGACAATATTTGCAGGTAGTAGAACTCGATCTGGTACCAGTATGGCGAGATTGTTCGAATTATACAACCGATCCACTCACCCAAGGAAAGTTTAATGATTTTTATCCAACTGTCCTCATTTGCATTTTTGACCATTAACTTACTTTAAGCCTTGCAAATCAAGACCTTATCAATGTTTGATTGAAGAATCTCTTGGACTTGGGGATCTTGTGCATTTAGCTGGAAATTTATCCACCAACTCTGTTTTCGGTTCCCTTTGTACTAGCTTGGCAGCCACACATAACCACACAACCTGTGTGTAGTCACGTGATGGCACTCAACAACTAAAGTTTCCTCAGCATGTAGCCTACATGTCGTAAGCGTTATGTACCTACCCAGCAACTTTTTGTTAAACATTTCTAAGAAAGATGAAACATTTATAAGATGGAAACGAAAAAATATATTGAATTAACTTTTAAACATTTATATGATCGAAATATATAAATAAAGAAAAAAAAAAAAGAGTGAAATAACTTAACTCAAGCCACTTATTCTAACTCATATTTTTTTTCTTAAACATGTATAAGAAATATGGAAATAAGCAAATTATTGAAATAACTACTACATTTATAACAAATAAATAAGTAAACAAATAGTAGAATAACTTTTAAACATTTTATAAGAAAGATCGAACGTTATAAAATAGAAAAGTGTGAAAAATGAAAGGGAAACGCAAAAAAAAAATATTGAAATAACTTTTAAACATTTATAAGAAAGAGTGAAATAAATATACAGCGAAATAACTTTAAATCGTTTGTAAGAAAGATTGAAAGTTATAAAATAGTAAAATTGGAAAGTACTTTGATTTGCCGTAAATTACACATGAGCCTGATAGTGGTGGTGGTGGTGGTGGTGGTAGTGCAGAATATTGGTTACAATTTCTCCTTGCTGTACTTGAACAATATTTCTTTAAGTTCAAAGAATCTAACAAAACCATTTAATAATACAGAAAGCTGTTGCATTCACTTTAAACTTAGATATATTTCATAAAGTGTCAAAATTTTCGTCGCGTAGCTGCGACTAGGATATTGATACTCTTTCACTGCTTTGTGTGTATTTAATGGTCAGATTAGCTTTACTACAATGTAGTGACCTCACTGTCAATACATCGTCTCAGAACAAGTTACAAACAACTGCAAAACTACAATTGCTCTAATTGTTGGCACTCCGTCGCTTACGACGTCGAGTGTTCCAGTTGATCTGATCAACGGAACAGCCTGCTCGTGAAATTAACGTGCAAGTGGCTGAGCACTCCACAGACACGTGTACCCTTAACGTAGTTCTCGGGGATATTCAGCGTGACACAGTGTGACAAGGCTGACCCTTTGAATTACAGACACAACAGAAACAGGAAGTAAGAGTGAGAGAAAGTTGTGGTGAAAGAGTACAGCAGGGTTCACCACCATCCCCTGCCGGAGCCTCGTGGAGCTTTAGGTGTTTTCGCTCAAGAAACACTCACA
>NC_068993.1:10894438-10894877 GCF_001194135.2 Octopus bimaculoides
TTCTCACACACACACACACACACACACACACGCACACACGCGCACACACAGACACACACACACACACACACACGGACACGCACACACACGCAAACGCACGCACTCACAACGCACACACACACACATACACACAAAACACAGTACGTACATATACATGAACACACTCAGACATACGCACCCACACATACATACACATACATTCATACATACATGCATACAGCCAGACATGTAGAGATGCATACATACTTACATTCATGCATACACACATTCGCACACACACACACACACACAATACGCACTGACTTTCATACGCATAGTCGCACACACACACACACACACACACACACATATGTACACATACATACAAAAACACACACGCATACATACATACATACATACATACATGCATGCATACATACATTCATGCATACATACATAC
>NC_068993.1:10896614-10896961 GCF_001194135.2 Octopus bimaculoides
GTGTGTGTGTGTATGTGTCTGTCTGTCTGTATGTATCATTATTCACTTTTATTTTAAGATTTCTTGCCAGTAGAGAAAGAACCGGTTTCTAACCTCGATCCAAGGTTCCTTCATTGGAATTTCAACATCACCAACAAGGTATTTTTGTATGCATGCATGTATGTATGTATGTATGTATGTATGTATGTATGTATGCATATGTGCAAATTTGTATGTTTTATGTATGTATTCTCATGCATATAGTTACATATCTAGATATGCTCATATATATTTAAATGCTAAATTTCTGGAAAGTTTTACAGATTTTTACAATTCCATTGATGGATTGGATCTGTAGTCTTCGAATT
>NC_068993.1:10900588-10901429 GCF_001194135.2 Octopus bimaculoides
CACATACACACAAAACACAGTACGTACATATACATGAACACACTCAGACATACGCACCCACACATACATACACATACATTCATACATACATGCATACAGCCAGACATGTAGAGATGCATACATACTTACATTCATGCATACACACATTCGCACACACACACACACACACAATACGCACTGACTTTCATACGCATAGTCGCACACACACACACACACACACACACACATATGTACACATACATACAAAAACACACACGCATACATACATACATACATACATACATGCATGCATACATACATTCATGCATACATACATACATACATACACAGACAGACAGACATACAGAAATGCATAAATACATTCATACATACACACACACATACATATTCACACCTATTATACGCACTGACTTTTATACGCTTAGTTGCACACTTATGTATGCTAAGACACACTCCATTAAACTTACCCATATTCAAACATACACTGTCTTACGCAACAACACAACCACACACACACATACGAACACACATACAAACTGTAAGCCTTAACACTTACTTAAACACACACACACACATACACGCACACACACACACACACACACATATATACTCAAACACATGCACAAACTGACACACGCGCATGCACACCGACACATACAAGCACGCATAGACACACACACACACACACACACACACACGCATGCACAGACATAGACACACACACAAACGCACACACACACATGCACACACTGAGTGTGAGTGTATTAGAACAGGGCAGGCAAGGATGATTATCGATTGAACTGGAAGAAAAAAAAAACACCCAAAAACATGAAGAGAAAGA
>NC_068993.1:10902667-10903823 GCF_001194135.2 Octopus bimaculoides
AACCAACGTCTTATAGTTCATTGTTATTGAGATTTTACAGGAATATTCCGGATTAGAGCCTTAAGCCACCTAAGAAGTACTCACAATGCAGTCAATGTACTTAGTTAATTTTTTTTGCGGTAGTGTATAATGTACACAGCCGATTAAACCAGATTTCACTAGATTCTGGAGATTGCATTATATTCATGAAGAAATGACGGCCAAATAAGGACTCGAACAGGTTTTGTGAAAACTAATTTTAAGAAAGAATTGTATGACACAGTCGTTTTATTGAAACACATAGATATGAGACCATTATACGTTCTCTTCTACTCTTTTACTTGTTTCAGTCATTTGATTGCGGCCATGCTGGAGCACCGCCTTTAGTCGAACAAATCGACTCCGGGAATTATTCTTTGTAAGTCTAGTACTTATTCTATCGGTCATTTTTGCCGAACCGCTGTTACGGGGACGTAAACACACCAACGCCAGTTGTCAAACTGGGGTGGGGGACAAACACAGATGCAAATATGCACACACCCACATAGATGCATATATATATACGACGGGTTTCTTTCAGATTCCGTCTACAAAATCCACTCACAAAGCTTTGGTCGGCCCGAGGCCATAGTAGAAGACAATTTTCCCAAGGTGCCACATAGCGGGACTGAACCTGAAACGATGCGGTTGGGAAGCGAACTTATTACCACACAGCCACGCCTGTGCTCATGAGATTCTTTCTTACATGTTATCTTATATTCATTTCTATCATTAGACTGCAGCCCAAGCTGGGACACTGCTTGGGAAGGTCTAGTCAAACAGTTCGATCCTAGTGCATATTTTCTAAATCTCTGGTTCTTATTCTATCGATCTATCATTTTGCCGAACTGCTAATTCACAAGGACATAAAGAAACCAAAATCGGTTGTAAAGCGGTCGTGATGGTTGTAGGAAGCAAGCACAATCACAAGGTGAGCTTCTACACAGTTTCCGTCAACCAAATTCACTCCCAAGGCAGCGGTCGGTCCAGCGGTACGATAGAAGACAACTTGGCTCCAATGCCGCTCAGTGGAACTGAACCCGAAACAACGTGGTTACAAAGCGAACTTCTTAACCACACAGCCACACCTGCACCTAACAAAAAGAATATATATATTCATGTGTGTGTGTGTGTGTGT
>NC_068993.1:10904436-10905472 GCF_001194135.2 Octopus bimaculoides
AATGAATGTCACAACCTTTCGTGACCCTTCTTCTCTTAAAGATATATGATGTTTTTTTGGAATATATTCAAAAGATAGCAATAGTAAGGACTCGATGTCGAAAAAAATTGTGTTTTTTGCAATGTCTCTGTTGAAGACAAGACAAGAGAATGAGGTAAAATTATGGAAAGATGAAGGAATCAGAGAGAGAGAGAGAGAGAGAGAGAGAGAGATTTTGAGAGAGGTGGAGCGAGGGAGATAATGATAGAACATTGATAGTTGTAGAAATAAAAAAAAAAAAAATGATGGCAAGCAAGAATCTAGTTTTGACGTCTGTCAAATATGACAAAGTTCAAATTTGACAAGTTAGATTCAATCACGGCATTATTAATGCGGCTCACACGATCGATTATTTCTCTACCGCCTCGTCCCTCTCCATCCGCCCCCACCACACCTACTATGTGGCAAACACTCACTTTTATCAATGAACTCACTCACACATACACACACATATATGCATACTCAATGCATACATACACACGAACACACACGCATTTAATACGTACATACAGATAAAACACGGACAACGCTCAAACAACCGAGTTTATACACATACACAAACGTACATCTATGCACACAAGCACACATATACATGCACGTAGACAGCCATAACCTTTCTTAAACATACAACTACATACATGCATCTGCATTTATTCACCTTCGCACAGATGTACACAAAGAGAGAGCCCAGTGACATCTATCTATCTATCTATCTATCTATCTATCTATCTATCTATCTATCTATCTATCTATCTAACCACAAGTGATTATATGAAAAATATGTGAACGTTATGAACCAATATGAAGTGATACACACATACATTTACATATATGTGTATGTGAATATGTATGTATATATGTATACATATACAAAGGTATATACAGTTAAATATACATACATACATACATATAAACATGCATACATGTACATGCATGTATATGTATGTACACATACACACACACATATGTATATATATATGTATATTTATATGCAGTA
>NC_068993.1:10905482-10907942 GCF_001194135.2 Octopus bimaculoides
GTGATACACACATACATTTACATATATGTGTATGTGAATATGTATGTATATATGTATACATATACAAAGGTATATACAGTTAAATATACATACATACATACATATAAACATGCATACATGTACATGCATGTATATGTATGTACACATACACACACACATATGTATATATATATGTATATTTATATGCAGTAATATATAAAATGTGTGTGTATATGTATATATATGTATATTTATATGCAGTGTATTTATATTTCTTGATAGATAGAGAGACAGAATGACAGAAAGTGAGAGATGATGCATGTATATATTAATATACAGTTTATGAATATAATGCAAAAAGGAAAGAATAATGTGAATTACTAAAAGTTAGATAAAAAGAAAAGTCCAACAATTTTACAAAAATAAAAGAATTAACGATATTTCAGGTATAGTGACAGCAAGCAATTGATAGAATATCGATTTTTGTTCCATTCACACAAGTCGAAGTTTCTTTTTTTTTATGTGTGTGTGTGTGTGTGTACGGTAAAGGGCTGCATATTATTAGTGTTATTTATTTGATCCATTCTTGAAAGAATAAAACAAAACGAAATAAAACAAAAAATAAAGAAAAAAAAAATGAACGAAAAAAGTTAAGACTTCCCTTGCGCAATTCGAACGAGTAAATTATACAAATTATATGTCTTTTTGCACAGACGTGACGCCTGACACATTTTCAGGAACGGATGTGAAAAGATAGGACAGAAATCTTTGCTAAGTGACGGTGTAACGACTGACGGATGGATGGATGAACGGACGGACGAACAGACAGACGGACGGACGGACAGACGATTGAATATTAGAATGATGGCTACATGCAGACGATAGGATATTAGAATATGTATGTATATAGATATGTGTGTGTCTATATAGGAATGTATGTACGTTATATATATATATATATATATATATATATACGTGTGTGTGTGTGTGTTTCAATAGCGTCACCACACACACCACTGTAGGAGTAGCCACACGTTACAGATGCACACATTTACACACGCATACACTCACACACACCAGAGTCACTAACCCCTATTCAAACACACACACTTACACATTCACACACACCATTCTCCCATACACACACACACGCATGCGCACATTCATTTGGGGTCACCAGTACTTTGTTATCTCCCTTTCTTTTAACTTCATCTTTCAAACTTTTCTAATGTATGTATGTATGTATGCATGTATGTATGCATGCATGTATGTATGTACGTGTGTGTGTATGTACGTATGTGCGTGTTTGTATGAATAAGTGTGTGTGTGTGTAAACTAAGAGGCTCCCACAAAATTTTTAATTCACCTGAAGAAAAACGTGCTTTTTTATGATGTAATATTATGTATACTTCAATAAAAAAGGTGTTTGAAACGGCTACAGTGAACCTTAATCCACTTGTGTCCTTTATATATATATATATATATATATATTCAAGTAAAGGTTATAAACCTCATTAAGGGATAATAAAACCAATAAAAATATTGGTTAGTTACCAATCTATAGGAAGATCAACTATAAGGTAACCTTATGAACCACGGTTTATATATTTAAAGAATAAGGAGAAAATGTAGGAGTAATTAATAAAATTATTTATTTATTATAAAATATGACAGTATCTCTGACAGCTGTTTCGATTCAGAAATCTTTAGAAAATTAATTTAAAATTAAAATCAGTATAAGATGAATTTCTTCTGAGGTAGTAAGGCTATACCGATTAGAAATACATGTTGGGATAACGGCTATGAAACCGTTAACGTTTTCATAGCCGTTATCTCAACATGTATTTCTAATCGGTATATCCTTACTATCTCTGAAGAGATTCATCTTATAATGATTTTAATTTTATAAATTAATTATCTAAAGATTTCTGAATCGAAACAGCTGTCAGAGATGTTGTCATATTTTATAATTAATAGATGATTTTATTAATTACCTCTCCATTTTCTCCTTATTCTTTATATATATATATAATTTGATACTTTGATAGGTTCTGACCAGTAATGGCCCAGGCCATGTCTAACCTAACAGCACCACCTGGCAAAGCCATTCAAATCAGGAATCGAACAACATGGTCCACTCGATGAGAGAGTTATTGTTTACGGAGGTTTATCTGGAATTTTTTGAAGAAATTTATCTAAAGACTTCTTGAACTTTAGAAAAAATTTCATACCGGTCACTACTTTTCAAGAAGTCAATAATAATGCTTTTGGTCTCTAGGTTCTCTCATAGAAGTCCTGGGATCGCTTCTCGTTTCATCTGCGTTGTTGCGCCCTTATTTTTAGAGCCTGAAAGCAGACCGATCATAGCAACATTAAGAACTTGTATGCAAATAATTCCAAGCATGTAAACATCTCTTTCTTGCTGTAAATCTTATTTAATTCTCTCTGTGTGTCTGATGTATGTTCGCAGTTGTTCATGTG
>NC_068993.1:10907952-10908552 GCF_001194135.2 Octopus bimaculoides
ACACACACACACACACACATTCTTCTTTGGCTTTTATTCTTTCATAGTCTTTCGTGTCACCATGTCAACAACGATGACACCGTCTTCGTCATCGTTGTCAATGGTGACGACAATAACAACGACGAGAATAACGAAGATGAAGATTATGATGATGATGATGATGATGATGATGATGATGGTGGTGGTGGTGATGGTAGTAGTAATGATGATGCTGCTGGTGCTGGCTGTGGTATTGATGATGATGATAGTAATGATGATGATGATGATGATGATGATGATGATGATGATGATGATGATGATAATGATGATGATGATAATGATGATGGTGGTGATAGGGATGATGGTGGTGATATCCACTATGCCACCACCAAAACCACTACCACCGCCGTCGCCGCCGTCGCCGCCGCCGTCGCCGCCACCACCATCATCATCATCATCATCATCATCATCATCATCATCATCATCACCAATAACACCACCATCATTGCCGCGACTATTACCAAAATCATTATCACTACTATTCTAACACCATACACTCTGCCATACATGCAATATATATATATATATATATATATATATATATATATATATATATATATA
>NC_068993.1:10908857-10912190 GCF_001194135.2 Octopus bimaculoides
TATATATATATATATATATATATATATATATATATATATTATGTATATATCTGTGTGTCTGTGTCTCTATTTGTCACCCACCACCGTTTGACAACAGATGCTGGTGTTTTTACATCCCTGTAACTTAACGGTTCGGCAAAAGAGCCGATAGAATAAGTAGTAAGCTAAAAAAATATATATGGAATATATATATGAAATATATATAAATGAAATATATATAAATGTACTCCATTTGGTGAGAGATAAATATTACACACACACACACACACACACACAAATACATACAAAGCGTGAAATATGGGAGATCACTCCGGAGGTATTTCCTTACATCTCACATTAAAGAATTCCACCAACAAACCTACACTAATCTCACGCAGTAACTTACTGAAAACTATTAACAAACCAATCGTTATGGCGGTTTACTAAATCGTGCACTTGTTGGCGGGAAGTAAGGAAAATGTCGACAAATTCAATTTGTCTTGGACACCAACCTATCCGCTAGGTAATTATGCAGTTGTGTAAGTGAAAGCATATTTAATAATCGTGCAATTACTTGACGTTGTGTAAGAGAAATACTGTCAAATTAAATTTACCTTGGATACCATCCACATGTTAATTATATAGTTATGTTGGTGAAAGCATTATTTAATGATCAGAACATGAAAAATAATAACATTAGATATTAAATATTAAATATGCTTTCACTTATATAATTATCTGTGTTCAGAAATCTCGTCCGTAGTTACTGGAAATGAAAGCATAATGATAATATTTCTGTGGAATCGGTAATTCCCACTGTCAGAGAAACTAAGTCGAATATCAGTCAGACATTCTTATCAGAATGTAAAGAGGAGATTTTTGTGTTTGCAAGGCTGTCTTAAACTTTGCAGCTAACGAAAATCACACTGATAACAGGCATACATACATACATACATACATATACACGCGCATACACACAAACACACACGCACATATATATATGTACAAACATATATGTACATACACATTCATACATACGCATATAAACAAGCATATATGTACATATTGGTTGGCACTCCGTCGCTTACGACGTCGAGGGTTCCAGTTGATCCGATCAACGGAACAGCCTGCTCGAGAAATTAACGTGCAAGTGGCTGAACACTCCACAGACACGCGTACCCTTAACGTAGTTTTCGGGGATATTCAACGTGACACAGAGTGTAACAAAGCTGAGCCTTTGAATTACAGGCACAACGGAAACAGGAAGTAAGAGTGAGAGAAAGTTGTGGTGAAAGAGTACAGCAGGGTTCGACACCATCCCCTGCCGGAGCCTCGTGGAGCTTTAGATGTTTTCGCTCAATAAACACTCACAACGCCCGGTCTGGGAATCGAAACCGCGATCCTTTCACCGCGAGTCTGCTGCCCTAACCACTGGGCCATTGCACCTCCACATGTACATATACATACATATATATACATAAATATGCACATATATATATATATGTATTATATATATGTATATATATATATATATATATATATATATATATATATATATATATATGTATAAATTACATGAGGATTAACCGAGTATAGTAAATTTAACCAATTGGAGTTCATCGACATTCACTGAGGTCAGCCAGTATTGTTAACCGATAAGAATGAGTACGGTATCCGCTAGGATTATAGATCACTCTTAACCATTTTTGGAAATTAATTGGACATTAATTGAGTATGGAAGAGATAAGTCTTGTTTTGACTTTCTCCCTTAAAATAACTATACTCTTTTACTCTTTTACTTGTTTCAGTCATTTGACTGCGGCCATGCTGGAGCACTGCTTTTAGTCGAGCAAATCGACTCCAGGACTTATTATTTGTAGGCCTAGTACTTATTCTATCGGAATCTTTTGCTGAACCGCTAGGTTACAGGGACGTAAACACACCAGCATCGCTTGTCAAGCGATGGTGGGGGGGAACAAACACAGACACACAAACACACATATATATATACATATACATATATACGACGGGCTTCTTTCAGTTTCCGTCTACCAAATCCACTCACAAGGCTTTGGTCGGCCCGAGGATATAGAAGAAGACACTTGCCCAAGGTACCACGCAGTGGGACAGAACCCGGAATCATGTGGTTGGTAAGCAAGTCACTTGCTTACCAATAATAACAACAACAACAACAATAATCCGTTCTACTACAGGCACAAGGTCTGAAATTTTGTGATAGGGGATAGTCGATTACATCGACCCCAGTGCGTAACTGGTACTTAATTTATCGATCCCGAAAGGATGAAAGGCAAAGTCGACCTAGGCGGTATTTGAACTCAGAACGTAACGGCAGACAAAATGCTGCTATAAAATTTTGCACGCAAAATTAATAACGATGATGATGATGATGATGATAATAATAATAATAATAATAATAATAATAATAATAATAATAATAATAATAATAATAATAATAATAAATTTTGTCTTGGCCCAGACAATAATTGTGAGAAGAGTAACTATCATCATCATCATCATCATCATCACCACTATTAACAACAACAAGAACAACAAGAGCAAATACAACTTCCACAACAGTAATCATCACAACAACAGCAACAACAACAACAACAACAACAGCAACAGAAGCAATGATTCTATGTTGACATAACAGCCAAATTCCCTCAAAGCACATTTTACCGACGAAACAAAACAAAACAAATATATTCAGTAATGCATTCTTCGTTATCTTTAAAATGATGGGACGGCCATGTCTGGCGCGGTAGAAAACCTTTGATCATAGGTCTACTTGATCATAGGGCTGACCTGGGGCTATACTGCTACAACAACAACAACAACAACAACAACAAAGACGACGATGACAATAAAACAACAACAAGTACGACAAGCGAGAACTGAAAAGATTGTAAGAATCTGGATGTTTACGGTTATCTTCAAATGTTCGTTCATTTTCGAGATGAAAGGATGCAAAAATAAATAAATTAAAGAAATAAATATAATGAATAAATAAAATAAAGTGAATTTAAAAGACGTGTAGGAGGAGGAGGAGGAGGTGCGGACTTCAAAAAGACGTAAAATTCTGTAAATTTTCTTTTCTTTTTTTTTCTGTAAAGGGGAAATTAGTTTCTGAGAACTCGAAAGAGAAGGAATATATATATTAACATCCTGGGTATTTATCTGTCTGTCTGTCTGCCTGCCAGTCTGTCTGTCTGTCTGTCTGTCTGTCTGTCTATCTATCTATCTATCTATCTATCTATCTATCTATCTATCTATCTATCTATCTATCTATCTATCTCTCTCCCTATTTGTCTGTCTGCCTCTCTGTCAGTCATC
>NC_068993.1:10916260-10917568 GCF_001194135.2 Octopus bimaculoides
ACACAAACACACACACACACACACGCACACACACACACACACACACACACACACACGTACACACATACACACACTTACACACTTACACGCACACACTTACACGCACGGACACACACACACACGCGTACACATGTACATACGCAGACGACACATAGTCGTCTGCGTATGTATGCTTGACTGCGTGTTTGTCTGTTAGAGTGTCTGAGACACAGCGTAGTCCTTCTGTAAACAATCATAGTGTTTTTCCCTTTTATCGATTCGTTTAAGTGCGATCTACAAGCTATAAGAGTTGATACGCCTGTTGTTTTTCATAATTTCTCTTTATCTGTTAGAAGATCATCTCAGTTTAACTGTCGCAAGTCACGTAACTGGAAAAAGAAGGGCATTAATGCGTTAGATTTGGGAATTCTGTTTACAAGAGACTATGCCAAAGGGAAATTATTCAATTAACTCTCTTACATCACAAGCCAAAATTGAGAAATGAGAAGAGAGCCCCTCGACCAGTAGTTTTCATCCCCTTTGTTTACTTTTCTGGTGCCCCCCCCCCCCATAGCCATTCGATGCTTAAAAACTAATTGTTTTAGATAGACACTTCTTTCAAAATTTCTATTTTGTTATTCACTCATTTAACGGCATAGATTGAACTACGTGAAATGTTAGAGAACGAAACGTAGGTATTTCTTGTAATACATGTATTTAAATCAGAACTCTACATGAACCCTTAAAACACTACGGTGGATCTCTAACTATTTTGCTAGCATGGTCCTCCAAAAATATTATATGGACCGCTAGGGGGTCACATGCCCAGCAAACTGAAGAAATATCTGATTAATTTTCGCCCTCTCCCACCTACAATAGTAATATCAAGTATGAAAATAAGAAAGCCAGTTTTTATTTTCTCTCTAAATAAAAAAATAAACCATTTACAGGATTGTGGGTGAATAAAAAAAACTCAAAAAGATAAGTCTACGTAAAACGCAAATATAAATTGAGCATTTAGAAAAATAAGCGTCAAAAAATAGAAAAAATAAGTGTAAAACAGTGAAAGAAATCACAACTAAGTAATTATATGTATATATATATATATATATATATATATATGGGAGAATATACAAATAATAACAACAGACGAGGACAGGTGGTGTAAATAACAAAAGGATATATTAGTATGACGCTCGGGAATACGGAAAGTCTTTGACGTTTCGAGCTACGCTCTTCAACAGAAAGAATACGGAGACAAGGAGAAAAACACGGAGAAAAAAAATTGAATAGTGTTCAGTCAACGGTCAATCATAATAATGGAATATA
>NC_068993.1:10918956-10920357 GCF_001194135.2 Octopus bimaculoides
AAAAAAAAAAAAAACGAAAAGAAAAAAAATAATAATAAAGATTTCAAGAAAACCGATTAAGGCAGACATTTCATAAGTTTGTCCTGCCATCGTATTTATCGTTAGCTCAATAATCCTTAGCATCACTAAGTCTTTACAACTACGTCGAACATTTAAAAAAATTATTATTATTATTATTGTTATTATTGTTATTATTGTTGTTGTTGTTGTCGCTGTCTTTGTTTTTGTCGTTGTTGCTGCTGTGGTTGTTTTAGTTGTAGCTGTTGTTATCATCAGTTGAATTGGATTCTCGCCAAAATATTTAAGCAAACCATGTCGTTGTCGCCGCCATTTTGCTTTTGCAGTCCTTCTGTTTTTATGTCCGCCCCCCACTCCCACACTTATTCCTACTCCTACTCCCGCGCTCTGCTCAAGAGCCAATTGAGAAAAATAGAGTTTGAAGTACAAAGCTATTTGAATTAAAATAACACTTAGTCCTTGTTTTCTAAAGCCTGTCTTTTGTTTCTGATTGATTTCTCGATGCATGCATACATACATGCATTTGTGTACATATGAATGTATATGTGCACGTGTATGCGTACCTGTATGTATACATATATGCTTGTATGTTTGAGTGTGTACATCTATGTATATGCGTAGTTTATGTGCAAATTTTTGCTTACGTATGTCTGCTTTTGTTTGTGTATGCGCATCTTTCTTTGCTCAGTGTGAGCGTTATTCGCCCTCATTTTAATATCCGTCCGCCATCTTGTATTTGTTTGTCTGTATGCTTGTGTGCTTGTACATGTGTCTATGTGTACCTGTGTACGTTTGTATGTTTGTGTGTATGTCTGTGTGTGTGCATAGTCCTCTATAGTTCAAATGTGCATACGCAGTCAATTCTCGTTTACGTATAAACAGTCATCTTTTGTATATTGTATATCATATACATATCTATCTATCTCTATATATATATACATATACACTTGTATATGATTAGTCATGTCTTGTTTGTGCACTGACAGTCCTATTTTATTTGTGTATATACAGTCTTCTCTTGTATCTTATTTGTGTATGCAGCGATGCAGAGTCGTCTCGTATTTGTGCAGAAACGCAGTCCACAGTCCAATCTTAATTTTTTATTTTGCTTTCCCTCTTGTTTTTTATCTTAAGCACAAGGAATCACAAGTATGGAAATTTCACATTTTAAACAAACTTGTATTGTTTCTCATTATTTGTCAAGCACGTTTACAATCTCAAATAGGATTGTTTGTGTTGTTTTTTCTGTATTTCTATGTTCATTGTGTCTTCATCTCTTTGATTTGCAATTTCTTTCCTTATCTTATCTGTTATATTTTATTTTAGTTTCTATATTTTATTTTTCCTATCCTTTGATTACCATTACAGATTCTCATTGTTTTT
>NC_068993.1:10921015-10922194 GCF_001194135.2 Octopus bimaculoides
ATATATATATATATATATATATAATAAATATATGCTTGTATGTATGCATACATACATATGTTGAAAGATAGAGACGTGAATAGGGGCTGGTAAAAAGAGACAGAGAAAGATGTATATTGTAAGAAAGAGAGAGGGGGAGAAACAGAGAAAATGAGAGAGACAGACAGATAGATACATAGATAGAGTGAAAAAGAGCGAGAGAGAGATAAAGAGAGAGGCAGACAGAGAGAATAAAAGCTTTTGAAAAAGCTCATCGAGAGCGAAAAATGTTATATTACAAAATATAACGTTTATATTTGGGAGTACTTCCAGTTTATTACGCGTTAAACAAAAGAAATAGCAGAAAAAAGTAGCAATAGTAGTAGTAGTAGCAGTAGTAAAAGAAGAAGAGAGAGAGGAGGAGGAAGAGAAGAAGAAGAAGGGTTCCAGCAGGTACTTTACGTGAACAAACATATTTTCTGCTGGGTTCTTTAAATAGAAAGAATAATGTAGGTAGATGTGATGACGCAAAGTAAAAAGATAAAAGGGAAGAATAAAAATAAAGAAAATATAAATAAAAACAAAAGAAATGTGCGGAAATGATAGGTAAAAAAATAATGAGAATAATGAAATATATAAAAAAAAAAGGAAATAAAAAAAGCAAATAACAAAAATGTAAAGAGTAACGTAAAATAGAATAAATAATAATGACAAAAGTAATTATTAGAGGAATGAGGGTTGGGAAACCGTATCAGAAAGAATGAGAAAAAAAATAGAAAAGGAACAATTACGAAAACTAAGAGAAAGAACTTTACATTACATCAGTAAAGTGGGAATTAAAAATCAAGTGAAATAGCAAACATCAGCCACACATAAACACGCATACACAAGGCATACACACACGCACACATACACAGACACATACGTATGTGTGTGTACGCATGTAAGTATGTGTATATATATATATATTCAAATATACATATACATCTATGGTTCATTTGTGTTTATGTAGATATGTATCTATATATATGTGAGTATTTATCCCCGCTTAGTATGTGAATATATATATATATATATACATACCCTTTTATGCATATATATATATTTATATCTCTCTGTATATTAATGGATGTACATACACACACACGCACGCACACAAGTGTATGTATATATATATATATATATATATATATATATATA
>NC_068993.1:10924615-10925761 GCF_001194135.2 Octopus bimaculoides
ATATATATATATATATATATATATATATATATATATATATATATATATATATATATATATACATACATATATATATACTTATATATTTATATATACGTACACACACACACACACATATATATATATATATGTATGTGTGTGTGCTTGTATGTGTGCTCGTGCGGTGCGCAAATGTGTAACTGTATATCAAATGCCACAAACACAACAAGAAAAAAATGCAATGATTTATAATGCGTTTGTGAGAATGAGACTGAATAAACAACCGAGTCATTTAAGTGTGTTTGAGTAAAGTAAGTGAGAGGGTCTCCGTTGGTCTCGACGATCAGTATCCAGTTATTCGATCAACTGAAGTACAATCTCATTGAAGTACCATGCGTTAAGTGGCTGAGTACTCCACAAATGCCTGTAATGATAACATAAACCTCAGACAGTGTCTGCATAACACGGCCTATTCCAAGGGTGTACCATTATGTTAGATATAAAATCTAGGGTGGCGAAATGACAGAATCGTTACCGCGTCGAATAAAATTCTTAACGACAATTCTTCTGGGTTTTTACGATCTGAGTTTAAGTCCCACTGAAGTCCACTTCAACTTTCTTCATTTCGGGGTCGATAAAATAAAATTCCAATCAAGAACTAGGGTCAATATAATTTAATAAACACCTCTGCTGGAACTGTGCCGAAATTTGAAACCATATTACAGATACAATCCCTCCAAACGATTTTCCATTCAGTTACTGTTGATCCATTTTCGTCCGCAGGAATTGGGTGACTCTAGATTTGCATAAAACGCTCTTGTCCAAAATCGTACGAAGTGGAAACCAACCGGATCGTAAAGTGACCTTCTTCACCTTACCTTTATATTTGAGTGCAAACATCACTTTAAACTGAATATTAAGGACTTCAGTTTCCCAAGATTCGGGATGGTCATGTTGCCAGTTTAGCCAATAAAAACACACGCACCATATATCTGGTGTTCACTTGCTTCAGCTTTATTTTATATTAATTGTATTTCGGTCAGAGTTCTTTCGTCACATTTCTATGACCTCATCAGTGGTCCTTTGCTTTCTTCTTTCTTTTTCGCGTCTCTCCTTCCTACCGATCTGCCATTTTGTATACAAAATGGCAGATTGTGCCATATATAT
>NC_068993.1:10925987-10926994 GCF_001194135.2 Octopus bimaculoides
ATAACTTTATTTATTTATTTATTTATTTATATATGGTTGTTATACGTTTTTGATAACATAATAGGTTAGATAGGATGATGTCTATATTACAATATTACAAAAACCAAAAGGCGGCGAGCTAGCAGAAACGTTAACACTCCGGCGAAATGCTCATCGTTGTTTCGTTAGTCTTTACGTTCTGAGTTCAAATTCCACCGAGGTCAACTTTGCCTTTCATCTTTTCGGGGTTGATAAATTCGGTACCAGTTGCGTACTGGGGTCGATGTAATCGACTGGTTCCCTCCCCCATAATGTCGGGCCTTTTGCCTAGAGTAGAAAAAGTATATTACAATAACCAATAATATGTGGTGCATGTAGAGTAAAATTACGCTCATGAAACTAACATTAGCTTATCTCTCTCTTTCTCGCGGAACCCCTAGGAACCTTTTGCGGAACCTTAAGGCTCCGGAGAGCCCCGGTCATGAAACGTTAATCTATAGACTGTTAATCTATGGATATAGGCTTAAGATAACAAATTTTGTCCTTTTTTCTTTTCAGCTGTCCGTATAAACGTACACTTACATACACAAACTCGCCTTCTCGCACACAAACACTTACTCACGCACGCGCACACACAAACATATATTAATATACATTCATTTATATATATGAGAATCTATCTATCTGGGTGTGCGTGTAGGAATATATATATATATATATATATATAAATATATATATATATATATATATATACATACACACACACACACATATATACATAAACACACATATACATATATATAGTATATATATATATATTTATATATATATATGGGAGAATATACAAATAATAACAACAGACGAGGACAGGTGGTGTAAATAACAAAAGTATATATTAGTATGACGCTCGGGAATACGGAAAGTCTTTGACGTTTCGAGCTACGCTCTTCAACAGAAAGAATACGGAGACAAGGAGAAAAACACGGAGAAAAAAAATTGAATAGTGTTCAGTCAACGGTCAATATATG
>NC_068993.1:10929195-10932865 GCF_001194135.2 Octopus bimaculoides
TATATATATATATATATATGTATGTGTGTGTGTGTGTGTGTGTGTATGTGTGTGTGTGTGTATGTGTGTGTGTGTGTCCGTTTATGTCTGTGTTTGTCCTCCCACCGTCGCTTCACAAACGATACTGGTGTGTTTACGTCCCCGTAACTTAGCGCTTCGTCAAAAGAATAAGTACGTTATATAATCTTAAACTTTAATAAATTGTGCCTTGTTCTAGTTCTTGATACGTGCATCTAAAACGTATCCATCTTTACCTATCTCTCTCTCTCTGTATGTATGTATGTATGTATGTATGTATGTATGTAAGTATGTATGTATGTATCTATCTATCTATCGATCTGTATGTCTGTCTGTCTGTCTATCTATCTACCTACCCACCTACACTCCCACGTACGTACGTACGTACCTACGTACCTACCTACTTACCTACGTACGTATGTATGTATGTATGTATGTATCTATCTATCGATCTGTATGTCTGTCTGTCTGTCTATCTATCTACCTACCCACCTACACTCCCACGTACGTACGTACGTACCTACCTACCTACTTACCTACGTACGTATGTATGTATGTATGTATGTATGTATGTATGTATGTATGTATCTATCTATTTATCTTCTCTTTGTTATTTAAAATGAATTTAAAGAAAGACAGGAGAACATTTATTGATGGAGGAAACTTAATAATAAAAGTCGTGTCAAATTTATTATAAAATTAGTTTCAACCATGACTTCAAGTTCTGTCTAACAGCTTATTCATCAAATTGTTTTTGCAGGTATGAGATAAAGAGCCATTATGTACCCGAATAAAAATTTTCTGCTTTATCACTCGTGATTCAAGATTCAAATAAAAGACAAAAAAAAAAAAGAAAAAATTATCGGCTGGAGAGTTTTATTTTTCTTTTTTTTATTTCTAACAAAACTTTGCGCGACATATCGGCGCAAGCGTGGCTGTGTGGTAAGAAGTTTGCTTCTTAATCACACGGTTCTAGGTTCAGTACCACTACGTCTCATCTTGGGCAAGTAGTTTTTGCTGTAGCCCCGAGTCGGCCAAAGCTTTGCGAGTGGATTTGGTAGACGGAAACTGAAAAGAAGCCCATCTTATATGCAAAAAATCAATCTATCTAGCTTTGTATGTATGTACCTACCTACCTACCTACATATCTATCTATCTATCTATCTATCTATCTATCTATCTATCTATCTATCTATCTGTCTGACTGTCTGTCTGTCTGTCTGTCTATCTAGCTCTGACAACGCTTCCTTCGTGTTTGGCGTTGAAGTGTTGGTCGAGGGCCAACCTCGCCGCCAGTACGTTGGACGCGATGCCAGTTCTGAGTACCTCTTCTAATTTCTGAACAAGGTCTCCCTCTATTTTATTTCGGTCTAATGCTAGGGCCTTACTGTACTTAACCGATTCTGCTTTAATTGCTTTCTTTAGGGCATACCAACATCTATTGTTTACGATGGCACACGTCAATGCTCTCTTAACTAATATGCTAATCCGGTCCCTGTAAGCCTGGCGTGCCGTGAACGACGCGTTCAGCTTCCAGTAACCGGGACCCTGCCTATGTGTCTTATCTAAGTTAAGCGTACAGGTCACAAAGTTGTGATCTATGTAGCTGACTATATGGAATTGTGGACAACCTACACTATCCTTATCCACTGTCCTACAGAATACTCTATCTAAATACGATCTGGACGACCCCATGCGGTTGCTCCATGTCCACATTGGCACATTCGGGTGGTCCAATCGTTACCTGTCAGGCAATTGGAAACGTCTGAGCAGGCCTTTGAGGAATTTACATCACCTCCTATTACTACCTCTGCCCACGTAGTCTAGATGCGTGTCCAGGGTAGCGTTCCAATCCCCCACTAAGAGTAAACGTCGAGACGTTCCCAGGAAAACCTCTAGACGTCGAAAGAAATCTGTTAAGGAATGTACATAAACTGTTATCAGTCGAAAAGCACACCCATTACTGCCATCGACATCCAAGACAACCAGCCTACCCACCGGGTCTAGGAAAATTGCTCTTACTTTGAGGTCCAGACTCTTCCGAAGAAGAACCGCAGTGCTACCTCCGCCCATTCTCGGCAGACACAGAGAAAAATAAATGTAGAAATGTCCGCCGAACATGTGCTGGAGGACCCGCGGGCTGTGGAGTCCGGTCTCGCTGATAGCAATGATATACAGATTCTGTGACTTGATGTCATTTGACAGGTAGCCTTGTTTCCAAGGCGACCCCAAGCCACGTACATTTATACTGCCTATTTTGAGCATGTTCCTATCGAAAGTTGCTTTACACACGAAAGGATGACGAAAGAGAAAGAGAGAGAGAGTCACTTACTATCAGAAAGTTCTTTGTCCTTCACCTCACAGTCTTCTCCCAGAAGGTTTTTGTATAGTTTTTTAGACAGGTATTTTTGGAATCTCCCAACTGCATCCAGGTAGGGAGATTTCAGTGTGCTGTGTGTGTTCTGTGTTATGTGTATGATTTTAATGTGTTGTGGTGGTGTCGTGCGCGGGTGATTCTATGTTTTGGTATCATTTTCTGTTTCGTTGGTGTTTGACCTAATGTATTCCATTAGATCTGGATTGTTGGTGTTTATAGCTGTTAACATTGTTAGGGGATTTGGTGTTAGTGTGTTTGTGTCAATGCTTTTGTTTTCTGTGTGTGTGTGTGTGTGTGTGTGTGTGTGTGTGTGTGTGTGTGTGTGTGTGTGTGTGTGTGTGTGTGTGTGTGTGTGTGTGTGTGTGTGTGTGTGTGTGTGTGTTTATACATGTATTTATTTTGTCAAAAATTCTAGTTGTAAATTTATAATATATTCGTATGTTTCGAAGTTAATCTTTCTGAAAACAAAACAAAAGCTCAACCAAAGAAACTGTCACCTCACTGTATTAATTATCATTGTTGTTTATCCCAAGTTCAACACAGAACAACGTAAACACCGTATATCTATGATCAAAAAATCTCTATTCGCAGCCATCTCATCTTTTTCTATAAACCGAGAAATACTTTATTAAGTAAGTGTGTGTTGCCATTTGTAAGACAATAAAATATGCTATGAGATGTTCGTAACTATTACTATATAAGTACAACGAACAATCACATCTAGGATTCTTTTCTTAGAGGCCATCACCCTTAAAGTGCAGAGAATCTGGCACTGAATAAAAAAAACTTAGATTCAGGCACAGCTGAGAGATGAGACAAAAATATCTTAGAAACGTGAAAGCCAAATGAGGAAGAAATCTTGATCAAGCGTTTTATTGTTTAAACATTAACACAGTTACCTTATAACTGACAGATATGCGACTTCAGTTAAAGTCAAAAGGGTTGAGTTTTGACGCCCACGGCCTTTCATATCTGAAATGACGGATTCAATGATTCTTGATACGTTTGGATACCACATTATAATTATCGACATATAGGTACATGCATACATACATACATACATACATACATACATACATACATACATGCATATATACATACATACATACATACATACATACATACATACATACATATTCATGGGTATAGATAGTCTGGAACATGTTTAATTTCTGATTCTTCACTCATTAGCTGCTGCAAAAGACACCTGATACACCAATACTTTGGCTTCACTAGTTATAAAAGGCATGTATATATATATATATATATATATAT
>NC_068993.1:10933854-10936343 GCF_001194135.2 Octopus bimaculoides
GTATGTATATGTGTATATATATGTATATATATGTATATGTATAAATATATATGTATATATATGTATATATATATGTTTATATATATACTGTGTACATATATTTATGTATGTTTATATATATATACTGTATACATATATTTATGTATGTATATACTTTATATATACGTATATTGTATATATGAAGGAGACAAAAGAATTTGTGAGGGCACATCTGGTACACGTAGACGAGAAGTTGAACTCGATTCAGTATTTCTATTGTGTGTTTGTGTGTGTATATGTGCCTGTACGTGCGTGTGTATATTTGTTTGCGTGTGTGTGTGTGTGTGTGTGGGTGTATCTATAGTTATTCGTGTGCATGTGTATTTGCAAATGATGGTCACAATGAAACCGGTTTGACAACGAAATATATAATATGAAAAAAAAAAAAGAAATCAACAACAAAAATACAAGAAAAAACACCCCAAAAAACAACCAACAATAAACAAATCCGAAGAAGAAAAAACAGAATTTGAACAGGATAAAATATGAAAATAATATAAAGAAAATGATGGAAAAAGAAAAAAAAAAAAATTTGGAAGATGGCTGGGTAACAAATAATTTGTGTCTTTCATATTGGAGAGTTCTCTAAGAAGCCAATTAAAGTTTTAAATCAGCCTCATAGCGTCGACAGTAATACTGGAAGATTTTTAAACACCATGGTTTATGGTGATGGTGGTGGTGATGGTGGTGTTTGGTGGTGGTGGTGGTGATGGTGGTGTTTGGTGGTGGTGGTGGTGGTGAGGATGAGGATGATGATGGTGATGAGAACGGGCGATGGCAATTGTGATTATGATGATCAATTTGGAAATGACGATGATAATGAGGATTATGACGTCGATGGTGATTATGGATTATAATAGTGATAACCATAATAATAATAATAATAGTAAAGATAATACTGATGATGTTGATGACGATGATGATGATGATGATGATGATGGATGAAAATGATGATGGTGGGGATGGTGGTGGTGGTGGTGGTGGTGGTGGTGGTGATGATAATGATCATGGTGTCGGTGTAGCTGTTGCTTGTGATGTGGCAGACGACTGTGATGACAGCAATGGTGGATGATGTCTTATGGACGATGATCGTGACGATGTAGGAGTTAATACTGATCATAACGATGATGATGATGATGATGATGATGATGATGATGATGATGATGATGAAAGAGGTGGTACCGATGAGGGTGATAAGAGATTACGATGATGATGATGATGATGAGGAAGAGGCGACAATCAGAACTTTGATGATGACGACGACGACGACGACGACGACGATGATGATGATTGTGTTGGTGCTAGTGATGTTGGTGATGATGATGATAATAATACGGGACACGATGATGCTAATGATAGCAATGATGGGGTTGATGATGACAACTACGATGATGATGATGATGATGATATTAATAAAATAAATAAATCGTATTTTGGCACATTTCCCCATATTTTAGAGTAAAGGCGTAGTCAGTTTAATCAATTAAGTACGCCTGATTTATCGATCCTGAATGGTTAGAATTCAGACTTATGTCCGGAGTGATTAGAACCTAAGACGTAAAGCAGACTAATAGAAATATTAGTAGGTTATTCACCTGAAGAATAATAACATATTTGTTGTCAGCTGAGCAGAAAAATTAGTGGAAAAGATCATTTGTAGTATTGTTGTTGTTGTTGTTGGCACTCCGTCGCTTACGACGTCGAGGGTTCCAGTTGATCCGAACAACGGAACAGCCTGCTCGTGAAATTAACGTGCAAGTGGCTGAGCACTCCACAGGTACGTGTACCCTTAACGTAGTTCTCGGGGATATTCAGCGTGACACAGTGTGACAAGGCTGACCCTTTGAATTACAGGCACAACAGAAACAGGAAGTAAGAGTGAGAAAAAGTTGTGGTGAGAGAGTACAGCAGGGTTCGTCACCACCCCTTGCCGGAGCCTCGTGGAGCCTTTAGGTGTTTTCGGTCAATAAGCACTCACAACGCCCGGTCTGGGAATCGAAACCGCGATCCTTTGACCGCGAATCCGCTGCCCTAACCACTGGGCCATTGCGCCTATACCATTTGTAGTATATATAGATGAAAAGAATATTCCGAATACTGACAGATAGCTATATAGATAGTTATATAGATACAGAGATAGAAAGAGACAAGAAGGGAAAAAATACATCAGAGACGAGTGAATATGCGTAGAGTTAATGAATAACAGAAAAGATGAAATGAGAGCAGGGAGACTACAGGTTGTAGCATGAGGAAAAGGGAGAGGAAGAGGAGGAGGAGGAGGAGGAAAGAGAATTTATGAAGACGGGAAAGATGAGCTGAGAAAGGTTAATTTGGGAGTTTTTATATTGTGAAGATCGAATTTTGAATCAAACAACGATAAAATATAACTCACACACACACACACACACACACACACACACACACACACACACACACACACACACACACAC
>NC_068993.1:10936864-10937438 GCF_001194135.2 Octopus bimaculoides
TATATATATAAAAGTATATATATATAAATATTCACACACACATACACACACACACTTATATAAGAATAAATAATGCAAAAATGTTTTTAAAAGTCAATAACTATAATAACAATATATATATATATTTATATGTATATATATATATAAGTACATATGTATATGCATGCATACATACATACATACATACATACATACATACATACATACATACATACATACATATATATTTATATATTGCATGTATGTGCAATATATAATGTACAAAAAAAGTACATAATACAATGGGAAAATGAAACAGATGAAGTTGATAAAAGTTATAACGTTTGAAAATACTGTCGGCGCCATCATAAGATATTTTCAAAAGCATATTGTAGCCTGATTAGTTGTCTTCGCAATAATAAGATCAATAGGGAAAAGAAGACATCAACAACAACAACAACAACAACTACAAAATGCCTGTTAGTAGATCATTTCTAATTTCATTGATACATCATTGTAATCAATTAATAATATATATACATATACACACATATATATACATATATATATATATATATATATATATATATATATA
>NC_068993.1:10938173-10940673 GCF_001194135.2 Octopus bimaculoides
ATGGAAATATGAGTCTTTAAATACCAAAGGAATTAAAAGATATACAAGCATAGAGATAAGTATACCGACGCATACTCACACATACGCACACACACACACACACACACACACACACACACACACACACACACACACACACATTCAAACACACACACACTCACATTCAAACACAAGCACCTGACCACGTCCTTAAACGTAATGATTTTTACTCTTGTAGAAATAACGGCATTGATAGCGATGGCAGCGACGCTGGTAATTCCTAACGCCCGAAGGCACCGTTAAAATGAAAAAACCGTTAAAAGAGCTGACGCCAATTATAGAATGTCAGAACGAAAAACCTGTCTAAGGACTCTATAATGTTGCCGCTTTTCCTTCTTCAAATTTCTATCTTATCGTCTTATTTACTTATGTTCGTATATATATACTTACAGACTTACACACACACGCACACACACACACACACACACATATATATTTATATATACATATACGCACATGAACAGCTCTAATATATACATATATATATATTTATGTATGCATGTATATACATACACTCATGTGTGCATACATACACACATGCGTATCTATATAATGCACACACACACATATATATATATATATCCATTTATATATACATATGCATGCATACACGCACCCCCACACATAAACACACACACACAACACACAACACACACACACACTAATAAAACTACTTCTAAACTAATCGTTGTTACAAAGCCATCTTTCTTATTGCTTTTTTTGTTTGTTTAACCTGAAGTCAGACCCTATGAATCAAATCTATAATGAAAAGACATTCCATCTCTGGCCATCCTGTCTTGTTTCTGTTCTTTCTACGACTGTTTATTATATTGCTTGAATTATCTCTAAGACGGCCATCCTATCCAACCATGGCCCTCACTCGCAAGTGAGTACGACTTGGTAGCATATAACCGTCTCACATTACTTATTTTAGGGGACTTTCGAGTGGAGAGCATAGAGACAAACTCTAGTCTCTCACTGTGGTCTCTCCTTTGATCCTTAATTTAGTAGTTAGGGCATCGGACTCATGATCTTAAGATTGTGGTTTCGATTCTTGGAACAGGTGACGATTTGTGTTATTATATACATTATGTACATACATTACACACACACACACACACACACACACACACACACACAAACATAAAGTAAGGAGGCTTGAGAACTGAATATGTGTTTATTTAACCAAATGATTTCCATAGGATTACGGCCGTCTAGCTACTTAAGGTTTTATTAATTTCGATACGCAGGTAATTATGCGTACATGTTTGCATTAATATGTAGGAATATTTATATATATGTATGTAGGAGTGTGTGTGCGCGAGCGCGTGCGTGCGTGTGTGTGAGAGAGAGAGAGAGAGAGTGCGTGCATGTGTATGACAATATACGGATACAAGTAAACCGGTAGTACTCATTATTTACATGTTTTTAAGTAACGAGGCAATTTGTCATAATATTAGAATTTTCTAATTGTTAGATAAAATGCCGTCAAACTATATCGCTGTCATTTATGACTATATATATATGTATGTATGTAAATATGCACACATACACAAACCTTTATGCAAGCGTACATAGAGTTGACTGTGCCGGGTGGTGTGAGCAAGATGTTACTCATGGCAATGAAAAATGATTGTTTAACTGTATAATTCGAACGTTATCTACTAAACTGATAATACAGTCAGTGTTACAAAATAGTTACATCGTTTCGTCAACAGCTCATCAAAGTTGAGAAATATTGAGAATATCAACGCTATGTGTGAGCTGCGTTGACTTGATCGACCGTTCGAACTCTTATCGCAGGAAAGTTTCGACTCTATTGTTGAATTGCCTATAAATTATTCCATTTACATTGTAAAATTATGGACTAGAGACTACAAACTATAGCAGTCATTCATAGTGAAACTGCAGAGCATAGCCGGAATCATTAGCACGAAAAACATTCAGAAGGACGCCTTGTAACATCTGCATTTTTGTAGAGCTCAGAAGGGGGTTTAAGCTAGCTTTAATACGTTTGGACCGAACGGTAAATAAACTAAAGAAATTCATAACTGCTTAGTTCAGAGTTTAGGCTTGTGTTATTTGTGTTATGCTTGGAATTAATTTTTACAGCTTCATTTATATATTTGAACTGGAAGTTTCCAACAACAAAATCACGGAAATAGAACAGCAATGAGGTGATGGAGATATCAGCTATTAACAGCTTCATGCTTCAATCAGTCGTAACGCCTCATCGCTACAGCTCATTGGTTGAAACATAGAACAGCAAATATGTGTGTGTGTGTGAGAGTGTGAGAGAGAGAGAGGGAGAGAGTGTATGTGTATGTATGTATGTATGTGTATAAATGCATGCGTGTATAAATATCAGTCTATCTATCTATCTATCTATCTATCTATCTATCTATCTGTCTATCTATCCGTATATATGTTTGGTTATATAGATGAAAGAAAACGAACTTAA
>NC_068993.1:10943729-10946067 GCF_001194135.2 Octopus bimaculoides
GATCGACCCCAGTACTCAAGTGGCACTTAATTTATCGACTCCGAAAGGATGAAAGGCAAAGTCGAACTCGGCGGAATTTGAACTCAGAACGTAGCAGCAAACGAAATACGGTTAAGCATTTCACCCGGCGTGCTAACGATTTTGCCAGCTCACCACCGTAATAATAATAATAATAATATTATTATTATTATTATTATTATTAATAATAATAATAATAATAATAATAATAATGATAATAATGATGATGATGATGGTGATGATGATGATGGTGATGATGATAATAATAATATCTTTAAAAACCCTTATTCAAGGACCTTTTGAGCGGGATGGGCTACTCGACATGAAGAAATTCTAATTGGGCCCCGCCTGCAAGGTCATGCGCTGTTTATCTTGATATGGGATCACAATGTTTCGCACATATGGTTGTGATGCATGTGCCTGGTGTACCCTTACCAGACGGGTAGTCATGATGGGTATACTGGGCTTCATATAGTTTACCCCAGTATCACTTTGATGGCATTCGCTGCTCTCTCACTCAATAATAATAATAATAATAATAATAATAATAATAATAATAATAATAATAATAATAATAATAATAATAATAAATGCCCTGATGCAGTACTAGACTGGCTTTCATGGCTTCTGATCCAAACTGACTGAAAGTGTTATCATGTACATTGTTTTGTCTTGGTATAAAAGATGGGCTACAGCAAATATTCTGCTCAATATCACAGATTTGCTTGTCAGTTGTTTGACCTTAACCAGTTCAGCATGTCCGTTGGTGGCTGACGATATGTGCATCTCTTATCACGAGCAGAAGTAGTGGGGGAGCATGATAAACATGTATTGAGAGGAATTCTTTGGGGTTTGAATAATTCACCTCTGGAAATATGGGTAATTTCGTTTAACATCCTTAAACAGCCCTTATTCAGGAGAGCTGGCAGAATCGTTATCACGCCGGGCAGAATGCTTAGCGTCATTTCATCTGTCTTCACATTCTTAGTTCAAATACCGCCGGGGTCGGCTTTGCCTTTCGTTCTTTTAGGTGTCGATAAAGTAAGTACCAGTTGAATACCGGGTTCGATGTAATCGACTTACCCGCAGGCCCCAAACTTATTGACCCTGTGCCAAAATTCGAAACCAATATTTATTTGAAATTTTAGACTACGAGCTGGCAGCGTCGTTAGCACATTGGGCAACATGCTTAGCGTCATTTCGTCTGTCTTAACGTTTTGAGTTCAAATTCCGCCAAGGTCCCTTTTGCCTAGTTGCGCACTAGGGTAGATGTAATCGATTAGCTACGTTCCCCTAAAAGTTCAGACATTGTTCCTAAAGTAGAAAGGAATATTTAATTCAAATTTGAAAGCGGTGAGCTGGCAGAATTGTTTCTGCGCCGGAAGGAAATGCTTAGCAGCATTTCTTCCGACTTTAAGTTTTGAGTTCAAATACTGCTATGCTTGGCTTTGCTTCCATCCTGTCGGGATTGACAAAATAATCAGAACTTGAGCATTGGGGTCAAAGGTGATTGACTAACGACGACCACGAAATTACTGGTCTTGTGCCAAAATCTGAAACCAATATTTATGGTATATGTTGGCACAAGATAGGTGATATAAAAAAACTTAGTTCAGTTTAAAAAAAAACACTTTTCACTATCCAACGACGACGACGACGACGACGACCACGATGACCACCACCACCACCACCACCACCACCACTACCAAGAAACCGTATGCTCGATGAAAAACCAAAAACCAAAACAAAACAAAAACCTCAGAAAGTATGGATTGGAACCGTAAATTATATATAACAAAAAATAACAAGAATACGAGATTGTCACTTTAAGAACGTCTTTAATAAGTCTACAAAATCGGAGCTGACCTCTGGCTAAACAAAAACAACGACAAGAAAGTCATTAGAAAAGAGAAAAGAAAGAAATAGAACAAGGAAAATGTGTAAGAACAAAGATATAAAGATATAAAGACAAAACTCAATAACTTCTTAATCGAAGTCTTTACTATTATTAGCCGGTGTTAAACAATGTAAATAGGTCGGCTGTCTATAATATATACCTAAATATCTTCTGTGTGACTTTAATATTTCGTTACATACTATAAACTCTCTCTCTCCCCCTCTCTCTCTCCTCGGTCATACATACTCACACAGATAGATAAATAGGTGAAAGTACAAGGAGACACACACACACACACACACACACACACACACACACACACACTCACACACACACACACACACACACACACACACACATATATGTGTGTGTGTGTGTATATATACAAACAAACATACATGCATACATTTATATATATATATA
>NC_068993.1:10948486-10949667 GCF_001194135.2 Octopus bimaculoides
ATTACCATTATTATGTTTATTTTTGTTTCGATTATAATTTTGCTGCTTGTTGCTTATTCATTTATTTGAATTCCATTTTTTTTCTGTGTTTGTTTCCTTTTTTTCTTTCTTGTTGTTGTTGTTGATTCCTGTATAATTCTTTGGGTTTGAAGTCTGTTTCTAGAAAGAAATATTATTGTTTGTATGTTTAGTGTTTCCTTGTTTGTTTATTGTTGTTGTTCTCGAAAGTTTTGGTATTGCTGTTATGCTTCTTGTTCTGGTTGTTGGTGATAGTATTGTCATTGAAGGTACTGTTGTTTGGCTGTTGTTGTTGTTGCTGTTATTGTTGTTATTGTTCTGTGTAGCTGCTATCATTGATGTTGAGTTTGTTGTACCCGTTATTATTATTTCTTCGTTGTTTGTTGTTTAAATGGATTTATGTAATCAAAGAGTAAGGTGAAATATTGTAACATATAATTAATACTAAAAGATCGAACGGTCGGCTTTTGAGTGCAGCACGCCGGGTGAATTGGTTAAAATGTCAAACTAAAATGCTATATTCTAGGTTCAAATCTTCTCTTCGACTAGTCTGTTATCTCTTCAGTGCCAGTAAGGCAAATATCATGCAAGGCAGTTTGTACTAGGCTACAGTCAATTCGCAGGCTAGAAATGGTTACCGAATCTCCATCAGATTAACCCGTACTGAGAGATGGTGTGCAGGTAGATATCGCATCTGGTATTATTGTTAATATTGTATTCATCTCACGTTATTTCAGAGTTGCATCGGTATAATCATGAATCAACCGCGAAAATCTGACTCACATGTCAGTATCATTAAACGATAGCCAGCATAATGAAATAGGAGCTTTATTTGCATACTCCTAACGTTACCCAAACGAATTTAATAAATATATATATATTTCAATACGGAGCAAATAATTTACGAGAAAAATAATTTGCGAAGATATCATTGACTCTATTATTATCTAGTGTAACAATTTTAAAATGATAATAACAGAAGCCATAATATAGGCGATTGCAGGCCCCCCTCCAAAAACCATTAAATAGCTGAAGGATTAAAATTAATCAAAGGACATACTAAGTATGTCTACCTGCTGGAAATAACAGTCGAAACTCTTATTTAAAGCGCCAAAATACCCTGATAATATCTGAAGATATATATATGTATATATATATGTATA
>NC_068993.1:10954922-10958184 GCF_001194135.2 Octopus bimaculoides
TATATTACAGTTATGTTGAAACAGGTGAATCGGGAAAGTGCAGCATTGACGACAAAACATTTGTGGAGTAAATGATGGTCTAATTCGACTAATCGACATATAATACATCGGAGGATTGGAGGATTCCAAGTGCTAAACTATCATGGAAAATTGGGGGTGAAGGTATGTAATTTTCTAACCCACCGAAAAGCTCAGTGGAATACTCTCCTTTGAGAGCGCTACGTCTAACACGACCCGTCGTATGGTTGACAGTCAAATGAATGGAGGTGTAATGGAGATATTCTAGGTAAATGGGTACACTCTAGAAATGGGTTGCAATGGGAGACGGTAAGGAGCTGGTAGTGCTTGCAATCTTACCCTACCGCCCGAGCAGCACATGCCATTAGTTTCATTTGGAAATTTGAAAGCTTTGCAGAAACGACAATTTGATTGTAGCACACCATTTTGTACAGAATTATCATTTTTATAGGAACAGGATGGATCATATCTGAAAGCAGCTCCTGGTGTTGCGAAGAGCGAATTTTCATGTGATCTATTTCTGAGAACTATTGTATTGGACCTCTGTCTAATCTGGCGTATTAAACATTGTTCTAATGATTCAGCATTAAGTATTACAGCATGCCTTAGCTGATATAGGGAAAATCTCATCTCCCTTCTTTCTTGAGACTGACGTGCTGCGGCATGCATCTCCTGACCTTGAGAAGGTCTCGTCTCCTTTCTCTGTCGAGACACTTGCTTTTGTTTTCTGTAATCGTCCTCGCTTTATACGTGTTTCTGGAGGGATTACGTCTTTTCTTTGGTGGCATATTTTTTCAATATTGTAAACAAAAAATTATGAACATAGAAAAAAAATATACATTAATTTCTATTTTTGTAAGCAATTGTAAATATATATTATGTCCGTATTTTTGTATGCTGCGTAAATTTATAAAATATAAGCAAATGAACGAAATAGCACATGTATGGAACTGCTAATTTAACGGTAAATGCTACAATAATTATTACAGAGAGACAAAGAATTTTATGTCTTACCTTGCAACTTCTGCGATAATTATCATCCAGGATGGAACCGTAAATATGTATTGTTTTAAAGGAAATGAATATAAAATTTTGTATTGACACTGGCCAACTCACACTTCACGCACGTCAGTCGTCCACAAAGTATATAAAACAAGCAACACACAACAAGGAGAAAGAGACAAAAATAAAATAACCCGCGTCAAAATTTTTCTTCTTCTAAAAACGTTCAGTGACGTTAACTGGAGTGTGGGGTTCCAGCAGACGTCATTCCATCTTTTGATTTATCATAACCATTCTTTTCGTTCGATTTTATTTTTCACCCACTTTTGTGTTTTTTTCTGACCTTGTGTTGTTCCCTCTGTGTTTCGACCCTGTGTGGTTAATAAAAAAATTAAGTCGTCAGGTATGTATATGTATGTGTAAATGTGTATTCGTGTGTGACGGAATTTGAACTCAAAACGTAGAGACAGACGAAATAACGCTAAGCTTTTCACGCGGCGTGCTAACGTTTCTGCTAGCTCGCCGGCTTATATATACACATATATACACGCAGGTACACACATCCATGTGAGTGCGTGCGCATGTGTGTGTGCTTCTCTTTATCTGTCTGTGTACGCATCGCTGGAAATAACTCCGTCGTGTGAGTCTCTTTACATCTCAATGTAAGATATATAGATATATAGATAAGCACTGGGGTTTGTGTGATCGAAGAATACCTTAGATTGTGAAGTCCCACCATGGTTGCTGCCGGATTACTGAAACGCCAAAAGAATACGTTTCTAACCATTTATTCACTTCTCTTGCCCTTTCGCTTTACTCTTTACTCTTTTGCCCTCTGTTTACTCTATTACTTGTTTCAGTCATTTGACTGCGGCCATGCTGGAGCACCGCCTTTAGTCGAGCTATAGTAGAAGACACTTGCCCAAGGTACCATGCAGTGGGACTGAACCCGGAACCATGTGGTTGGTAAACAAGCTACTTACCACACAGCCACTCCTGCGCTTTTATCTAATTTTCTAATTGTCTCCCCTGTTCTGTATAACGATCAAACCTGAAACCACTCTGTCAGTCAATTTGTCTACTAACTCACCTACGTATGCACTTATCTACTTGTTCACGTACCAATCTCTCTATCTTACTTCCCCGTCTCCACTAGTCTATCTATCTATCTATCTATCTATCTATCTATCTATCTATCTATCTATCTATCTATCTATCTATCTATCTATCTACTTATCTATCTATCTATCTATCTCCATATCTATGTATCACTCTGTCTCTTTCTCTCTCTCTCTCTCTCTCTCTCTCTCTCTCTCTATCTATCTATCTATCTATCAACCACTGTAGCTCTCTCTCTCTCTCTCTCTCTCCCTCTCTCTCTCTCTATCTCTCTCTCTCTCTCTCTCTTTCTCTCTTTCTATCTTTCAAACATTGTTTAACCCAGCTGACTGATTACAGTAGCCAAATCACCAGACTTTCTCTCTTACCAGGCGGATAGTTTCATATTGTGGAGAAAAGAAATGATATTAATATTGCAATATAGCATAGAAAAATCAATAAATCGATTAGCGTGGGAGTGAAGGATCGACATCTTCATAATTTCCGTGTCCAATAGCAACAGTATTAAAAGATATTGTCTATTGAATCATTAAAATATAAAGAAAAAGAAACCTTTTAAATTTCATATCTGAAAATCGGATACGAGGCAGAAAATGAAATGACAAGAAGCAGAGATCCATTCCTCCGCTAAAACATTCATTTAATATAAGATATACTGGAATACATGTTGGTGATTAGACTACATAATCTAGGTACTGACTGTCGTTCTTTTTACTGTTTAAGCACAGGTCAGACCTGATAGAGAAGATATATGTTCAAAGATATTTTAGATATGACAATCTGTTATTATAGTTGGTATATATTCTTTTCATAGTGTATTTAGAACGACCGTTTCTTTCATTTATGCACAATCTCTCTCTCCCCTCTTCTCTCTCTTTTTTTCCTTCCCTATTTATCTGTATAGAACTATACTATCCAAAGCGTCCTGTTTTATAGAGATGGAAAGGTTAGTTTTGAACGATATTAGGTTGCTGTTTCTTGACGGTCAAGTGCTGACTTCTTACTGATTTCTTCCCCTTGTTAAGTCGTCTGTACTTATTCATTTGCGAGGTAGGGACTAAATACACACACATACACGTACACACATATGTATACGTGGTTATGTGTATATATATATATATAT
>NC_068993.1:10958411-10959050 GCF_001194135.2 Octopus bimaculoides
GTATCTGTTAACAATCATAGCAAAAGACTCACAGTTGAGTTTTTGTATATATATATCAACTTTAAATAGAGCTCAAAATTGATCCGTTGAAAATACTTTATTACAACAACAACAATAATAATAATAAAATAGACCTATGTACATTTTGATAGAACATCCAGAATGATTAATACATATCATAAAATATTATAACATATTATAAAATATAGGATACTCCATCTCCTCAGGGTCCCATTATTATTGCTATTATTATTATCATTATTATTAGCAATACACAGCCAATAAAAACAGAAACCATTCAAATCCAGTTTTCATAGTTGACCCATGAAACTTTACAAAACAGGATGAAAAAGTAATAGATGCATGAGAATACATACTTGAACAAAACAAACACATGCACTGGCTACAAATACTGCACATTTACATACATAAATGCAAAAATATGCTGTTGATATTGTTGAAATACTAATGAAGGAGCCTTGGATCTAGGTTAGAAACCGGCTCTTTCTCTATTGGCAAGAAGTCTTGAAATAAAACTGAACAATGACATACATACATGCATGCATGCATACATACATACATACATATCGATATGTATCTATCTATCTATCTATCTGTCTATCTATCTATCTATCTATC
>NC_068993.1:10959060-10959799 GCF_001194135.2 Octopus bimaculoides
CCTCTCTCTCTATCTATCTATCTATCTATGAAATCATGTGACGTCTCGCGTCTATTTACTAAAACAGACGCGAGAACGTTGAAAATTCAAATTTGATCTAGTTGCCTCTTGAACCCAGTTCCTCACCATTGGCAGATTCCGAACTTGCTTTATGTGTACCGATAACCTGAAATGATGGTGAACTAACTAACGCTGAATATTTTCAAGTAGTTTGCAGTCCACATCGGATCATTGAAAAGGACTTTAATTGGATCAAGAGAGAAGTGAATATATGCCTCGTAATTCTGCACCTTGTATAAATGTGTAATAAATAAGAGGAGAATACACCACTCGGATATACGCATGCGCACACGCATACACAAATGTTCATATACACATATCTACATATACAGGAAGAAATACACAAATGGCAAACATATAAACGCACACATATATATATGCATGGTAATCGTGTTTATGTGTAAAGGCTATACAGAAATACAGTAAGATGCATCTGTGTATGTATGAATGTATGTATGCATATGTATACATGGATGTATTTATGTATGTAAATATGTATGTATGCATGAATGTATGTAAGCGTGTGTGTGTGTGTATGTATGTATGAGTGTATGCATGTATCTATCCGTTTATCTATGCCTCATATATTTGTATATAAGCCTATATGTACAAGAGTGTGAAAACATGTAATATGTATGTATGTTTATGTATACATACGTATATATATATATATATATAT
>NC_068993.1:10960264-10960852 GCF_001194135.2 Octopus bimaculoides
ACACACACACACACACACACACACACACACACACACACACACACACACACACACATACACACACACACACACACACACACACAAATATACACATAGGCAAGCAAAGATGAAATCCCCCAAACATATCGATGAAGACGCGCAAAAACTAGCGACAAGCAAAGCTACATATATTGACACGTTGCACTACGAAAGTCTTGTTATCCATTCAACAATGCCTGCGTTCCAGAGAAAAATGCTTTGCTTTTGTCATATCTGAAAATCCTAGCTCAAATGGAAAAGAAAACAGCTGTGTTGACAGCAGAAGTCTCAAAAACCTCTTTGCAATTACTTTGCAAATGCAATGTGTGAACTCTGCTATCATTAAATCAGCTCTTGTTCATGGCTTTCATCTGTCATTCGCTAATGATTGCACACATCGCAGCTGCTTTCAGAGCAATCTTTTCACCAACGAGAGGCAAGCTACTTGCTATAATAACTCATAAGCATTTGATGTCCACTTGAAAACCAGTAGTTCCTCTCCAAGAATCTCTATTTTAATTAGATCCAACTCAGCGTTGCGCATAAAGAAAAAAAAATATATATATACAT
>NC_068993.1:10961416-10962490 GCF_001194135.2 Octopus bimaculoides
CTAATTTGAAAAAAAAAAAAAGAAAAAAAAAACGGAAATAAAGAAGAAAATGTAGATTTGAGAATTCATATAAAGCTCTGCTTGGTGAGAGGACGATTGGTTTAAAGAAAAACTTTTGATAAATGTAAAATGAAAGAGAATCGGTAAAAGCACTCGAATCTTTTACAGAACACACTTCGAACTTTAGTTACAATTAACATACAATGTAACAGAGATACGACACAAGCTTACTCAGGAAACTAAATCCGATATTTTGGTCTTTATATCCACATGTTGTTGATGAGCTTCGGATCAGCTTGGATGATATCAAGGAGATCTATAATCAAAGAAGTTCCAGGCGTGACCATCTGGTCCTTATTATTTAATGACTTCTCTTTCATTTTTAAGCTAAAAGGTTGTGATATGATCGAAATTTGACAGCCATCTGTGACAAGTTGAGCAACTAAGTAAACAGCTCAATTTTCGGTTCATAAAACCATTCATTTTTAACCCCAGGTTGACCCTAAGGCAGCATACAAGGAAAACATTTTGCTTTCTATCTATCTATCTATCTATCTATCTATCTATCTATCTATCTATCTATCTATCTATCTATATTGAAGATGAAGAGCGAACAGGACGTTCAGTTGAGTTTGATGATAAGCTCCTTGAAGCATTACTTGAAGAAAATCCTGCATTATCAGTTGAAGAATTGGCAATAAAGCTTAGTTCAAACCATACAACCGTTAATCATCATCTTCAACAACTTGGAAATGTTCCTAAACTTGGAAAACGGGTGCCTCATGAATTGTCCGAAAGCAATCGTAAATCCCGAGTTGACATCTGCTCTTCTCTCCATTCTTGCGAACTCATTTAACCCTTTTTGGATAGACTTGTGACTGGTGACGAGAAATGGATCTTCTATCGAAATGTTAAACGTCGTAAACAGTGGTTTGGTAATAGGGAAAAAGGTCAACCACAAGGAAAGTACATTGATGATTAAATTTCAATTAAATATAACATTTGATCACTTGTTTTCTTTATACAAAATTCGGACAGAACTTATGGTACGAGCTTATGTATATATATATATAT
>NC_068993.1:10963105-10964910 GCF_001194135.2 Octopus bimaculoides
ATATATATATATATATACACGTGGTATACGCATATGTGTATACGAGGACGTGTATATATAATATCCATATCAGTGGTGTTTGTAATGAATCGGAGAAAACACTTCCACAACTTAGAAAATTATATGAATTTTTCCCAGAGTTTTGAAGTGAACGCCGTTGATACAATATCATTAACGTTAATTTCTGCGTATCATTGGAGCAATATAATTGGCTGGGGTGGATACTTACTGACGTATGGCTAGTATGAAGGGTATTACGTGTGTTTATGTATTTACGGTGTGTTTAACTCTCTCATTATAGCTACTGACTACTTGGTATTACAAGATAACTAATTATTTCACACCTACACCGTTTATTTGTATATTCACATACACAAATGCATACATCTATATTATATATATATATGTATAGGCGCTGGAGAGGCTGTGTGGTAAGTAGCTCGCTTACCAACCACATAGTTCCGGGTTCAGTCCCACAGCGTGGCACCTTGGGCAAGTGTCTTCTACTATAGACTCGGGCCGACCAAAGCCTTGTGAGTGGATTTGGTAGACGGAAACTGAAATCTGTGTATGTTTGTGTGTCTGTGTTTGTCCCCGCCAACATCGCTTAACAACCGATTATGGTGTGTTTATGTCCCCGCAATTTAGCGGTTCGGCAAAAGATACTGATAGAATAAGTACTAGGCTTAGAAAGAAATTTATGTATTCTTTTATTTATTTCAGTCATTTGATTGCGGCCGCGCTGGAGCAACGCCTTTAGTCGAACAGATCAACCCCAGGGCTTATTCTTTGTAAGCCTAGTACATAAACTATCGGGCTATTTTGCCGAACCGCTAGGTTACGGGGACGTAAACACACCAACAGCGGTTGTCAAGCCATGATGAGGGAACAGAGATACACAAATACATACATGCATACATACATACATACATACATACACATACACACATTCACACACACACACACACATATACACATATACATATACACGACGGGCTTCTTTCAGTTCCCATCTACCAAATTCCCTCACAGGGCTTCGGTCGATACAGGGCTACAGTAGAACACACTTGCCCAAGTTCCCACGCAGTGGGACTGAGCCCGGAACCATGTGTTTGGGAAGCGAGCTTCTTACAACGCACCTACTCCTGCTCCTATATGTATAGGTTTCGTTCGAGACCCCAAGTTGTCTTGAGCATCGTGAATGATTACTGGGCTACGCTTTTAGTACGCAAACAGAATCTTCGATCGCAGTTTTTTGAGAAGCGTAATACTGTTCAGATTTATATTACCGTGTTATTCCGGCTCAGCGATAAATGAATCAGTGAGAGACGGGGGATAAATGTATTTACAAATTGGCATAATACGTTGAAGCAGATAGCAGATAGCAGATAGCAGATAGCAGATTGCGGGTTTTATATGATTTCTTCGACGGCTCGCAAGTTTGTAAAAAAGTCACCAAGGTGACGTCTACACAGACATTAAAGTCCACAACGATCTGCTGAGTTAGGTGGTCACAGCAAGCTTGAAAGAAACGCAATGAAACTTGAACTTTGTCGAGAAATAATAATAATAATAATAATCTACTGCGGAAGTTCGTGCCAAGTAAAACTTGTTCTCAATGCTTCAAAGTTTGACAAGAAGCCAAGAGTACATAATCGACTTCAGCAAGAAGTCATGAAACCAATAGTCCATATAACTATTTATCTGTGAAAGACAGAAATTTTTCAAAGAAAACCAAAAACTTCCTGCTGGCCCAATACACACATATACATCTTTGTATACGTGTATGTGTGTGTATATATATA
>NC_068993.1:10965104-10966984 GCF_001194135.2 Octopus bimaculoides
ATATATATATATATATATAAGTATATATACATATATATATTTACTTATTTATAAATACAATTTTTATATATATATATATATATATATGTATATATATATATTAGCACATGTGAATCTTATTCTTTAGTTCTATCGATATGCAGAGTTGTTCAATCGAAACGCCCAACAGAATTATTGGTTACTAGACGCTGAAGTCGTGTTATGTAAATACACGTAAATATGGCTACCAACGCGCGCGCGCACATACACAGACGCACGTGCACACGCACACACATGCACACGTACACCAAACACATTGGCACAAATAAGGTCACCAAAACATATTCTAAACACACGCATAGATATCGTACATACACTTACACTCACACACACAGATACAAATGCATGCATACATACCTAGCTACGTACACAAATACACACACACACAAACAACCACACACCTACACACACACACTCACTTGTTCTGAAACGTTGTTTTTTACCCAGTAGACTATTTTACTTAGTGGGTTGTTTCGAAGGAATCCATTTTAGTGTGTGATGTATTTTGTTTAATCCTGATTGTCGAGCCGCTAAGTTAGAGGATATAAAGCGACATAACATAAACAGGTGCTACATCGGTGTAGCACGAAGACCTGGGTTTATCAGTATTTATATATAAAAATACACACATACACACTAACACACACGCATGAATATCTATCTATCTATCTATCTATCTATCTATCTATCTATCTATCTATCTATCTATCTATCTATCTATCTATCTATGAACATATATATACATATATATGTATGTATATATATAATACATATATATAATATATATAATAATATAAATACAAAAAATATATCTGCATATATACATACATATATATATATATATATATAATATATACACACATATATAATACACACACACACACACACACACACACACACACACACACACACACACACACACACACACACACATATATATATATATATATATATACATACACACAGACATTCAGTTGTTTGGTTTTATTAATTTTCTGGGATGGAAAGAGTGGGATGAGGTGGGGAGTGAGGTTGGTAAGGCAATGCTGGAAATCAAGAAACCGTGAAACATTTCTCGAAGAAGAAAAAAGAAAATCAATAAATATATAAAATCAAAAATAACCAAAGAGAAAATCTTACAATTTAGAAAAAAAAAAAAAACTACGTTAAAAATTATATGAAAATACAGAAAATAATGTTACCCGTCTTATACGCACGAATCGATGAAAAACGCTCTTTTTAAATATCGTTTGAAACAGCAGCTAAAATTTCTTTAATTCACATACTACGGTCTTAAAATACGAAGGACATGAAGATAAACGACATCCTCGTATTAAAAAAGGTAAATGACAGGATGGATAGGGAAGATTATAGATCTGCCTCTTCAGCTGACCTAGGGTTAAACGACAACAACAACAACGACAACAACTATAATAATAATAATAATAATAATAATAATAATAATAATAATAATAATAATAATAATAATAATAATAACGTCGCCATTACTAGTGATCACTCCAAACACCATGATGTTGACTGGATGTTTGATTTTTATCACTCTCGGTACATGTCCTCAGATTGCACTTTACTCAGATTGACACCCAAACACTCTGAAATGTTCGAAGTGGAGCTTCCGGCGCGAATGCCAAGCATTACAGCATGTCGTTTCCAAATTTCTAGCAGAGTGAATTCCATCATGTTGCTGGTTTTCTCTTAGACAGTGCCCAACTGACCCTACTATATTGCGTAGTCGACAAGATCAAAAACAAATAGTGCACATGCATATATATATATATATATATACATATATATATGTGCATATATATATATATATATAT
>NC_068993.1:10966994-10970761 GCF_001194135.2 Octopus bimaculoides
TAAACACACACACACACACACACACACACACACACACACACACACACACACATGAATAGGCAATTGGTGCTCTCAGTATGTTGCCATTTATGTTTTACTTTAAAGAAGCAATAGCCTTAGACCAATAGAAATTCAGAGATTCCAGATGATGAAAATTTCCTCCAATTGTTTTCAGTTTTATCATTCATAATAGCTGTTAATTGTGCTGCACTAACTGTGTTAATTACGCAAGAGAAACTTGATTAATATTATATTGCATAACATAAATTATATTTAAATATTAAAAAAATCGCAATAAATAATCTGTTTTTATTCGGTATTATCTCCATCTCTTCAGGGTAGCTTTATGAGATTTTTCTCAATTTCTCTATTAAAAAAAATGTTAGTCTGAAAGTGCAGGTCATTACTCATGTCCTTTAATTACATTGTTTAGATTCCCTGAGACTTTTAGCAGGAATTGAGGAACTTATTTACATTATTTACATTTGACGGATATTTGTCCTCATCTTGTTTGTTGTTAACACAACGTTTCGGCTGATATACCATACCTTCCAGCCTTCATCAGGTGTCTTGGGGAAATTTCGAACCTGGGTTCTCATTCCTAAGGTATTTTTCGATGTTATTATTATTATCATTATTATTATTATTATTATTATTATTATTATTATTATTATTATTATTATTATTATTATTATTATTATTATTCAGGTCACTGCTTGGTATCGATCTCGGAATCTTGGGGTTAGTAGCCCGCGCTCTTAACCACTACGCCATATGCCCGTGGAACTTATTTCCTAACGGGAGAGTTGGGTCGAATGCTTGCAAAAACTCCGCTAAAGTCTCCCAAATATCCACGTGGCGGTGTTAAACCGGAAAGTGGCTTAAGTCTTTAACCCGACAACTCAGAACCCGAAGTGGTGGAAGACACCACTCAGATCATATTCTACGTTTCGGGGGTGGTGTTTTATCAACCTGCGAAAGGATGAAAAGGGAAGTTGAGCTCGACGGATGCAGAGACGGAGAAAATATCAGCAGACATTTTCTCCGACGTTCTAATGAGTCTACCACATCGCCGCTTGTAAGTGAAAGTTTTAAGTTTTTAAATTTGCTAAGCAAATAGTTTCCAGTAGCTTCATTAGGAGTTGGTTGGCTACCGAGACACTGCCTTTAGGCCAAACACTGTTTCGATTTTAATTCGTATATACCAAAATACTTTATTCGAAGTAACTAGAAAACTGTTTTTATCGATCTGTCGAGCCTGAGTGACAATTAAGTAGTAATATCTGTCGAACGCTGTATTTATGCTGTCTGTAAATAATTGTTAATAAAAAAGAAAATATTTAATGATTTAAACTTCACTAATGTAAGATCTCCAAGGTTTCCTGCAGCAAGGATTTTGTGATAGAAATTCTTATAAGCAATAAATATAAAACATGATGGAAACAAAGAGAGGTAGAGAGAAGAGAAAGACAAAGAGAGAATAGAGACAGAGATGTGAGAGAGAGGAGAGAAGAAAGAGAGTGAGAGAGAGAGAGAGGAAAGAGAATAGGTGGAGTTCTGTAGTTCAAATTGACTACAGTGCAGTACAGTACAGGGTGTAGTTTATTGAAGCTGATAATGATACATAACAAAATTACTTCTCGACAAAGAACTGGGGTACTGACGCCTCTGTTCTTGTCACGCAACTCTGCCAAATAAACCTTTTATCTACCAGATAATTCTTATCTAGGTTTCAAATGTTTGGGAGAGCTCCAGAAGAAAGACAGAAAGCTGGAAAAGTTTTTCATGTTTCTCAATTCCGAGTATCAACCCCGTATTTTTTAAAATTCTTTTGGTGAAATGGTCACGCCTCCTCGTGTTTGTCTGTATCTTAATCTCTGGTGTCGTTATCGTTATTGTTATTCAAGTCGTTTAAATTGTTCAAAATTATGTTATTTTCTGTCGAAAATCATTATTTACTGCTGTTAAAATAAATGTAATCTTCTGAAAAAAGTTTATTTGTAAAAACTGGTTTTGGTCTCCTTCTGTGGGGTGTTTCTCGATGCTGGAACATTTTGTTTGTTTACAAGTGGTGAAAAAAGAAAAAGAAAAAAAGAAAGAAAATTGCAAATTAGAGTAATTTTCTCCCTAAAAGTTGGGTAGAATTAAGGCAAACAATTGATTTTCCAATTCTCTACTTAGAAGTTCTGTATTAACAAAAAAAAACCAATGTTTCTTCCTTGAAGCTTTTACTGGGTAATTTACTTCGGTTTTTAAAAGAAATAAACGCAACACGTCGACAATATCAAAACACAACTATACTACTACTACTACTACTACTACTACTACTACTACTACTACTACTACTACTACTACTGCTGCTGCTGCTACTGATACTGCTGCTGCTGCTACTACTACTACTACTACTATTACTACTACTACTACTACTAACAACAACAACAACGACGATAATAATAATAATGATAATAATAATAATAGTAATAATAATAATGATGAGAAGAATAAGGAAAATATTAAAAGCTAGAAGTGTATATTAAATAACTTAAACAACAAAAGATGGCGAATACAAATACAGGGCTAAAATAAGTGCGGATTCAACGAAGAAAGTTTTCCAAAAAGGATTTTAGATTTTAGCTAAAAACTATAGGAAAAGAAAACACCATACAACAAACCAAAATAAATCTCCCTACCTAATATTAATGTAAAGAAAAGAAAAAAAAAACCCTTAAAGTAGATACGCTGAAATATTGCGCAAAAATATATAAGATAAAAAAACAAAACATTTTGTTAGCTAATTATTAAGATATAAGAAAGTGGTATTTTAAACTAACATCAAAATAAAATTACATTGAAAGCTTTCTCGAGTTTTAATTTAAGTTGTGAGTGATTCAATACGGCTTACACTATCTAATACATAATAGTTTTTATCGAAAATCAAATTAATTCTGTCAGATAAAATGTAGCTGCATATCTTCAGTTTGTTAAACAAAAACGTAAAATGAGAAGAAAAAGAAAGAATAAAAATCTGAGGTAAAAAAAAACAGCCCGAAAAACACACGAACGAACAAATATATAGAAAATTCATTGAGAAAATAAAAATAAAACAGAACTAAGAAAATGGCGAAAAAGAAATAAAGAAGTAAAGGAAACAAGGGGAGATAATATATTTAGAAACAAAAAGAACCCATTTCTTTATTTCACGACGTGTTGCGAGATTTAGAATAAAATATTAAGCGACTTGAATTTAATATATGTATATATGTGTGTATGTAACTGTGTATGTACGTATATATGTTTTATGTATGTGTATATATGCATACATACATACAAATATATATATATATATATATATATATATATATATATATATATATATACACGCAAATATCGAATTACAATTATTGGAATGCAAACACCATCAGAAATTTTAAAAGAACACATAGCTACACTCTTTCATAAGATAATGTCAATATTAGCATCTATAAAAAGGGAGAGAGATGTTGATGACTATATTATCTATCTATCTATCTATCTATCTATCTATCTGTTTGTGTGTCTGTGTCTGTCTGCGTAGCTGTCTATCTATCTATCTATCTATCTATCTATCTATCTATCTATCTATCTATCTATCTATCTATCTATCTATCTATCTATCTATCTATCTATCTCTATGGACGGACGGTAGACGTGTCGGCTCTGTAAGTTTTGCCTTTTTTCATGTTTTAAAAAGTTTGTTTGTAAAATTTATTTTATATACAAAGTTGTAT
>NC_068993.1:10977033-10977942 GCF_001194135.2 Octopus bimaculoides
TTTCATCGTTGTCCCCACTTTTGTTTTTTTTTCTGCTTTGTTTTCGACCCCCTCGAAAAGAAAAACTCTACATTTGTATTTTGTCCCCTCTGTGTTGAGCCCTGTGTGGCTAATAAAGAAACCTATCTGTCTATCTATCTATCTATCTATCTATCTATCTATCTATCTATCTATCTATCTCTACAATTGCATGCGTATATGTATATATTTATATCCACAAATCCACGCAAAGGTGTATGTGTATATATGTATATACCTGCAAATATACGTATATTTCTATACATATGCGCACATGTATGTATACATATATATATATTTATGCACATACATCCACTCAAATTCTTATATGCATATATATATACATATGTGAGTGTGTATGTATTTATGTATGCGTATATATGCATTTGTGAATGTGCGTGTAGATGTGTGTGTGTATGATAGTTCCCCTGTGTGACAACTGCGCCCTCACGAATAAACAAATAAATAAATCAAAGAAAGATTGAAAGAAAAAAAGAAGGAAACAAAGCAAAACCTTAATTATGAAATATTTGTCCCGTGGTAAGTAAGCAAGGGAGGCTATGACTTCAACTGTACCTCAACAGGGGGCGTCTCTGTGCAGGAATCAGAAGATCACTACTGTTTCTCTCTACACCACATTTTCCTGAAGCGACGAATGTGTCGCTTCTTTATTGTCGTAAGTGTACGATATCCAATTTGGCTGCATAAAATGTCTTCTACCTGTGGTTCGGTTGGGTTTCAAACATCAGTCGTCAACGAAGACCATGAGTATCCAGCTTCTGTATGAACGATTTACACTACAGGGAAGCTTTCGATTTAACTAGGTGTATATACACACACGTACACACACACACACACACACACACACACACACACACACACACACACACA
>NC_068993.1:10978233-10979672 GCF_001194135.2 Octopus bimaculoides
TATATATATATAGTTTTAGGGAAAAGAACCAAGGTTCATGAACTCATCGATGAAAATCCAGTCACATATAGAAAAATTAATAAGTAAAAGCACAAATAAGTATAATATAATACAAAGTAAATATCATAAGATAACGATAATAATAATAATGTTATCTGACTTTCACCCATGGTATTACCGCCAAAAAACTGTTGAATCTTCTGGATGGTTTGAGTTTGTGTATCACCAAAATTTTGGAAAATCTTGATGCAATATCTCTCCACGATGCGTTCGGTCATCTTACATGAAAATATGTCAGAGGAGTGCGAATTATACGTCTGTACTCTAGGCATGACAGTCGAAAACTGACGCAACCTACCGGCACAAAACGTTTTACCCATATGCAGGAAGGATAGCATTACCTTTCGCTCACAGGATTTTGCACATACAGTATTAGTTTTGGCAGGATAATATAAAATGGGACACCTCTTGAATACACCTCTTATATATGTTTTTCCGTCAGGCTCCCACTGGCTTGCAGTTGTCACTTCCGATATGCAGCTTTTAATTTTCTAAACCAGTGAATTGTAGTCCTCATTAAGCACTTCAGGTTGATCTTGATAGCATCTTACAACTGCGTCGCATCAAAGGCCTTTATGTGTTGATTCTTTATTGAGATGTGCTGAGCTATTTTCCTCTCTGATTTTGCTGATCTTCGCCGGTAGCAAGCGATAATTGCTGCCTATGCTGAAGAGTGCTATGATGGAAACGACTTGTAGTAGGAGCCGTTTGTTAATGTAGTCAATATAATTTTTGTACTGAGCGTTTGGGGTTATGCAGGTCCATCTCTTCTCTGGATGCTCTCTAAATATGGTATTTACAGTGTAAAGTCTTCTTGACTATAGCATAGTAGCCAACGTTCATCTCTTTCGTTTTTCTCTTCATGAAACCATTGGTAGCCTTGTTAATCCACAAATAAAGAATATTTATTCATCAATGCAGTATTGAGCACTAATTCTCACTGTTCGATATTAGCATGTGTGTGTGTGTGCATGCGTGTGTGCGTGCGTGTGTGAGTGTGTGTGAGTTCGATATCTATCTATCTATCTATCTATCTATCTATCTATCTATCTATCTATCTATCTATCTATCTATATATATATAATATGTGTGTTTGTGCATGTGTGTGTAGTTATGTACATTTATGCATGTATATATGTACGTATGTATATATATGTCTCTCTCTCTCTCTCTCTCTCTCTCTCTCTATATATATATATATATATATATATATATATATATATGTATATATATATGTAGATGTTTATTTGTATATATACATGTGTATCTGAACAGACACGATTATGTATGTATACATAATATACACGGTGGTGCATCAGCATGGCCGCGGCTCTAAGCTGAAACTTAAAAAAAAATATATATATATACATACATATATA
>NC_068993.1:10979789-10980496 GCF_001194135.2 Octopus bimaculoides
TATATATATATATATATATAAATATGTGTGTGTGTGCATTATGTATCATATTTATACACTGGTATATAAATGTGCGTATATCTATGTATATACATACATATACATACACACACATATATACATATATATATATCTAAATCTATCTATCTATCTATCTATCTACCTATCTATCTTTCTTTCTTTATTTATTTCTTCCTTTCTTTCCTTTTTTCTTTCTTTCCTTTTTTCTTTCTTTCTATTTTTATAGGTATGTACATTTTTAAAGCTATCAGTTGATAGAATATTCATACAAGTTAACTTCATTTTTATTCCTATCTAACAAACATCAACAAAATTAAACAAACGTAAAATAAATAAATACATCTCCCACATCTTTTCTCTTGAAAACTTAACCATTTTTATTTATTTATTTATTCATTTTTTTGCTCTAAAGCATTTTGCTTTGTTTTTAGAAGAACAAGAAATCCTTTAAAAATGTCGATACATGGCTTCTTGATGCGGAATGATTTTTCTCATGCGAAATTTCACGATGGAAAAACAGTCTGAAGAAAATGTTAACTACAGTTTGAATTATGAAACTTCTGAAAAAGGCACGGAACAGACCGATTGAACTTATGTATTCACAATTTATATGTGTGTTTAACAGATAATGTATCATTGATGCTTGGATATGAAATTTCGAAACACCATATATATATATATATATA
>NC_068993.1:10981184-10982332 GCF_001194135.2 Octopus bimaculoides
ACACACACATACACACGTTCGCATGCGCTCACACACGTGAACAAATGAGAAACGAAATCAGCGCGAAAAATGTTAGCACGACATTTTATTAGAGAGAAAAAAAAAATATTTGTTGATTACGCGAATGAATGAATCCTCAGTTTTTTAAATTCCACATCAGTCGAATAGGTTTTCCATGTTGCTCTTTGTTTAGCCCAGGGTCTGTGCTGAACGGGTAGATCCTTGATCAAAATCATTCCTATTGTGACCGTCCCTTCGTTTTTATTTACACTGCAATTTCTTCAAGGTACTTCCTGTTTACAATGGAAGAATGAGGAGCTGAAAGGGGATTTGGTTGCTGTTTTTAGCTGGGCGATCGACGCGAAAATGTTCGATCACTTGTTTGTAAAATATTCTCAAGAAGAGAATATTAGATGTGGGTGAAATATGAAATTTAATATTTTGAGATCCATATTGAGTGCTTCTTTTTCATTGTGTTATTCTTAGATCTAGGGACTTATTATAGGAGATATTTATGTATAAGTTAATCTTGGTTATCCTGTCCATTTTGTTTCATTCACGTATTGGAACGAATTTTTCATCTTTTATTCCCTTATTTCTTTCATTCATTTGACTGCGGCCATGCTGGAGCACCTCCTTTAGTCAAAGAAATCGATCCCAAGTCTTATTCTTTGTAAGCATAGCACCTATTCTATCACTACTTTTGCTGAACCGCTAAGTTACGGGGACATAATCACACCAACATCGGTTGTCAAGCGATGGTAGTGGGGAACAAACACACAAAACATATACAACATTTTCTAAAAAAAAACAAGAAGAGAAACAAGTTCGTTGGACGATTTGATCGACTAAACCCGTCAAGGTGATGCCCCAGCATTGCCGCTGTCTAGAGGCTGAAATGACAGAAAAGGAAAAAGATAAAATGTTAAATACGAATAGATAAGAATTCATAGACTGCATCATCAAATTCATCATCATCTTAATCATCATCATCATCATCATCATTACCACCATAACCACCACCACCACCACCACCACCACCACCATGGCCATCATCATCATAATCATTATCATTACCACTACAGTCATCATTGTCTTCACCTCCCATCCTTCTCCTCCTCGTCCTCCTCTTCCTCGTCATCGTCGTC
>NC_068993.1:10984737-10989729 GCF_001194135.2 Octopus bimaculoides
TATATATATATATATATATATTTACATCACATATCTAACAATACACACACACACCCAAATTATACAATTGTATATGCGTGCACATTCCAATGTAGTCTTAACCGAAATACAAACTGATCGCGTTAAATAACCGCTTAATACTTCATACGACGTGAAGTCAAATAATACATTCGTAGAATTTATCTCCCTTCTATATAAAAATGCTTCCTGTTATTTGAGATGTTGTTAGGAGACATCTCGCTGGAGAAAATCGGTGTGTACATCTGTGATGAGGCTCACTCCATAGATTTATGAAACCCAACCGTTTCATTTATAGTCCTCCAATTGCTTTTGTCATTCTCGAATAAGGACTCAGTAGGGTAACAGTTTGAGTTTTAGGGGTCCACAACTATTCAACATTCTGGCAAACGACCTCAGAGATTCCCGACGCGTCGATGTAGAGGTCTTCAAAGAGCGTCTGGACAAATTTTTATCTGAAATACCAGATGAGGTCGCGGTAGGAGGGTCGAAAAAGAGCGGCTCCATCCAACTCGCTACTTCACCAAAAGACCGGACAGAGAAGAAACCCAGACGTATTGAAAGGTGGTGCTCCAGCATGGTCCCAGACTCTGGCTGAAACCAGCAGCAGATAAATGATAAAAGATTTGACTGCAGCCGTGCTAGTGCAATGCTTTGAAGTGTTTTGTCGACCACATCAATTTCAGGGATTTTGTCTTTTTCGTTCATATTGTCCGATTTCGTTTAAATTTTCTTCACTGATATAGTTTTGTATGCTAATAACAAAAATCATATTCATTTTTGATACAACCCAATAATAAAAATGTTACAAACCTATTCAAGTTTGAAATTTTAACCAATCGGAAGCTTCCATTATCGATTTACCGGAGGTCACAGTTTCCATGTGTTAACAATAAGGAAATGAAAGCCTTGTGAAATCTTGAAAGATATTATTATTTTTGATAATTAAAAAGCATTTAATGAAAGAAAATGAACAAAATTACAAAACCCCATTAAAGATGAAAAGCTTCAATGAAATATAATGAAAACATTAGATAAGCTTTGACTATGGTAAAAATATAATGAAAGGAGCTGAAATGAAAGGAAGAGAAATAGCCAACGACAATAAAATTGTGCTATGCACTCAAATATTTTTTCAATGAGGTCACAATTTTCGTACCAATGCCGTCAATGAACTTTCGGGAATACAAGTTGACTGTAGAACGATGAGTATCCCAGCGCCATTAAAGCCCTTGTTTGAAGTAGACACAAGCGCTTTCTACTTGCTGCGTGTGAGTAACGTCTAGTGAGCTGATAGCCTCGATGGTGTTGGTCACCATTTTGTGCAGAAATTGATATCCTGGTATCTCTGGTATATCCGAGTATCCTTGCTACAAATACCACAAAATGGCTTCGACGTCTCTGACTTCAGTAGAAGACGCTTGCTAATGATGCCGCTGATATATTCACTGGTGTTGCCGTGTTGCCAGGATGAATAAATAATGCAGTGCACGCAAACGAAGCAGTATTAAATCAAAAGAATTAAATGTATATCATACCTAAAGTATATACACTGTTGACCGGCCAGTTATTCTGTTTGCCGAACAACTGTGTTACGAACCAAAAGCAAACAAGACCGGTTGTTAAGCGGTGTAAACGTTAGCACGAAAGAGATACAGAAATATCCGAACCTCCCCTCTTTCTAATACACTGGAAAAAGAGGTTTGTTATACATAGACTTTTTAAGCTTTGTGATGCATTTGGAAAGTGAGTCTAGGCTGTAGTTGCAATCAAATATCAGAGCATGAATGAAATTTGAGGTCCCTCAAGCGTGTCTTATCAACGCTGTTGTAATGCTGCCGTGACCTGGACAACCCACCGCAGGCATATTTAACGTGTCGAGCGATTCCACCAGCGATGCTTGCATAATATCTTCAAGATCTCATGGCGATCTCATGTACCTGATACGAGAGTACTGCAACTAGCCAAACTGACCTGTATCGAGGAGACCATGTTATGTCAGAAGAGTTGTTGTACAATGAGTTGGAGCAAGGAAAACGTCCTCAGCGTTTTAAAGACAATCTTAAAAGACACACTTAAAAATATCCGTATCGATACTGACAGCCTGGAAGATCTCGAATCAGATAAGGAGTTGTCGAGGAATCTGACTGCTACAGGTGTTAAAGGATTCGAGAACAATAGGGTTGTCTACACTGAGTTGAATCATATTAGTAAATATATGGAAGATGCAAATCCTCTCCATGAGAAGAATCTCTTTCGTGTGACTACTGTGAGGTAGATCTCTTCAGCCACAAGTGTGGTTACGGTGGCGCCCTCGTCTGCCAATGTGATATTCAGCATAATCTCTAGTGTACCTTGTGTAGCAGAGGTTTGGGGTTGGCCAATAGAGACTCATTCGGCATTGTGAGTCTCAACATCTAGGCAGTCAGACTGCTGCTGGAGAGCTGACCTGTTATCAGTGTGACATAACTTGTAGATCCCTCGCAGGCCTTGGTAGTCCTTTGTGACGGCATAAGTGATGTGGAGACCAAACGTGAGGTGCTTCTTAGGGTTAGGTGTTTTTAGGAAGTGGTCTTACATAGTTTCTTTATATTCTCCCTCGGCCAAATTTTACTGTTGAGGCATTGGTCAATCCGGGGACAGAATAGAGACTAACTGTGCCATCTGTCACGCAGTGGTACCGAACTCAAAACCACTTTTCTATACCGATCGATCTTCTCAAAAGCACAACCATGTCTGGGCATAAATACACACACACACACACACGCACACACACATACACATATGCATTTATGTATACATGCATATATATGCGCTTGTTGCACACAATATGCTCTGAAATAAAATAAAGCGAATAACGAAGATAAAAAGAAGAAAAAAAAATTATTATTTTTTGTCATGGAAATTACCGATCGTCTTATTGAGTGTTTCACATTGCTTTAATTCTGATATTCACCGTTAATATTTGGGAAAGTTTAATATGTCAAGTTTGCTTCGCCTACAAAAATAGTTATGACTTGAACACTTCAGTGAATCTCTTAAAAACAGAGCATGGCATCCATATCTTACATATTAAATATAAGCACATGCTACAAATCTGGCAATAGAAATGGACCGAAGAATTTTTCTTCGATAAGCTACTTTAGCGTTGGTATGCTTGGTCAGAGTCTTAAATCTGCAAGAGAAATCTAAATCCCTTTCTTATAAACTATAAAACTTTATAGATAGATATTAGCAATGTTTTGAAATGTCAACATGCATCACTCTCTCGCTTGGAGAACAATTCAAAGAACTGCAAGAAACGTAAAAGGTTAAGCCGAATCTATTGTTCGAAAGAAGATTACATATTAATGAAGCAAAAATTCAATAAGTGTTTGTAGCTTTGGGTTTTGATGATAATAGATCTAACAGGAAAAGTCTAATGCCAGTCGAAAGCTAAAAGCTCTCCTATGGCATTGTTATCTACTCAAGTATTGCAAATCAAGCGATGTATTCATCCGGATAATCACGAAGATTATAAATCGTAAATGTGGACATGTTATTATAGTCGTTACCACCACCACCACTACTACTACTACTACTACTACTACTACTACTACTACTACTACTACTACTACTACTTCTACTACCACCTCCACCACCACCACCACCATTACTACTACTACTACTACTACTACTACTACTACTACTACTACTACTATCGTTGCCGTTGTTGTTATTGTTGTTTGTGTTTTCGCTTTTATTCGTATTTCTGCTGTCACCATTGTTGTTATTATTACCGTCAATATCATCATCATCATCATCATCATCATCATCATCATCATCATCATCATTCTTCTTCTTCTTCTTCTTCTTCTTCTTCTTCTTCTTCTTCTTCTTCTTCTTCTTCTTCTTCTTCTTCTCCTTCTTCTTCTTCTTCTTCTTCTTCTTCTTCTTCTTCTTCTTCTTCTTGTTATCGTTGTTATTCTTCTTATTATTTTTGTTATTATTATTATTATTATTATTATTATTATTATTATCATTATTATTATTAATATTATTATTATTATTATTATTATTATTGTTATTATTATTATGTTGCTAAATGCCAGTCGTGATTTAAGTGTAGAAAGTTAATAGAAATACAAGGTTTATATAACGACACACCTCTTCTGTTTATTAATCACAAGTGTATTCTAAAAACGACGTCCGTAGCGAAGCGACGAAACAACCAGCTTAAAGATATAAATAGAGCAAAAAGAAAAAAAAAAAGAAAAAGGAAACAGCAAAATAAAAATAAAAACCCCAAAAATAAAAAAAAACAAACAGAAATACTAAGCAAAACAAAACAAAAACACCTCTATTCCCCTGTGTCTTAATAGCTGAAGTTAAGTAACCGAACGGATAAAAGAAAACTGACCGTTAATATTGATTCTTTATTTCGGCACCTGGCTTAACGATTTACAGTCATACATCCTACGAGGAAGTGATGAGATTGTGCGACATTGATGCCTTTCAGAAGATCATTTGTGGTCAAAGTGATAAGTATTAGCTTTCCCCCTTCGGAGACGAATATAAAAGCTTACGCGGATAAAGTTTTATTGGGATCTTGAATTTTTGATCTTAGGGCCTTGTCAGAATATTGTTGCCGTTGCTTAGGTCCCAGCACAACCCTAGGATAAAACAAAGCTCTTCAGTCACGATTCTACCATATCTCTTTCCCTTGTAGCATACACACACATACACACACACAAATAAGAATTTTGCAAACCAAATCCGAAATCGAAGTGTGTATATATATATATACCAGAGTAAGCACATAATTGTGAAACAAGGTGGAGAGAATAGTACTCGAATACCAGAGGTAGAGTAATGTGCTTCATTATTCTATTCTAAACAAAACTGTCCGACGAACGGAACGTGAAACTTTAAGTAACAGTCTTTCTGATGTGTTTGCTGCTTTTTAATAAAGTATATATATATATATATATATAT
>NC_068993.1:10989971-10993084 GCF_001194135.2 Octopus bimaculoides
TATATATATATAGGTGGAGGCGTAGCTGTGAGGCAAGAAGCTTGCTTCCCATCTGTATGGCTCCGGGGTTCCGTCCCACTACGTGTGTCTTCTACTGTAGCTCCGGCCGACTAAAGCTTCGTGAGTGGATTTGGTAGACAGAAACTGAAAGGCAAATAAGAACAAACATCAGCCAGTAAACAATGACTTGGAAGATTCTGAGGCCTCAGGGTAGAAACGGCCGTAAGTGATTTATATCTGTACACTCATCTATTATTATTCATCCATTTCTCTGTATATATCTGTCTACGTATTTATTGACTGATCTCATTCGTTTACTTGTACCACTTAAACACATGATTGTTATCATTTAATAAATAGATATAATGGAATTTTTACTGGCTGATGTTTGTCAATTTTATATCCTCTCCATTTTCTTATTTGCCTTATAAATCCTGGGTAAACTTCCAATTTGCTTCTACCCATACCTAGTATTCAATTGCAATATTACCATGCAATAGTTAGCACTTGGTTAAAACTACGTAGGTTCAAATCCAGTAGCATATTGGACATTTAATATCCCTTAGATACTTTATTAACCTCTAACGCATACAGACACACTCACACACACACACACACATATATATGTATGCGTGTGTGTATGTGTGTATGTATCTATGTGTGTGTGTATGTGTGTATGTATTTATGTGTGTGTGTGTCTTTCTGTCTGAGTTTGTCCTCCCTCCACCATCACTTGACGACTGATGTTGGTGTGCTTACGTCCCCGTAACTTAACGGTTCGGCAACATAGTCCGATAGAATAAGTACTAGGCTTACAAAGAATAAAGCCTGGGGTCGATTTCTTCGACTGACACACCCTCAAGGTGGTGCTCCAGTATAACCGCAGTCAAATGACTTAAGCACGTAGCTATAGTCGAAGACTTTTGTTCAAGGTGCTGCGGAGTGGGACTGAACTGACGACCACATGGTTGGGAAGCTTACCATTTTAACTACACAGCTACCCCTGCACCTATGCTAATTAAAAAAAAAATAGAAATGACTAGAGAACGTGAGAACTTACATAACGAAATTACATGGAAAGTTGGTGCTTCATCAGCCATGTTTATGCATAAACATTATTCTCTGAGATTAGTATTATTGTACTTTGTTTAAATACATTATTCTCAGAAAAAATCACGAGCTCTCTAAACAGCCAGCGCCCCCTACTTCCCTCTACACATCTGTCACTCGTTTGTGAGCTCTTAGGTCTCCTTGACCCTTCACCTTTCCTGTGTATCACATGTGACACGAAGGACATATTTCCCTAGCGCCCATGCATCGTATATGATACATAGGCACAGACGTGGCTGTGTGGTAAGAAGCTTGCTTCGCAACCACGTGGATCCAGGTTCAATCCCGCTGTGTGGCATCTTGAGCAAGTGTCTTCTACTGTAGCCTCGGGCCGACCAAAGCCTTGTGAGTGGATTTGGTAGACGGAAACTGAAAGAAGCCCATTGTGTATATGTATATATATATATGTATGTGTGTGTATATATTTGTTTGTCTGTGTTTGTCCCCAAACATCGCTTGACAACTGATGGTGGTTTGTTTACGTCCCCGTAACACTAGCGGTTCGGCAAAAGAGACCGATAGAATAAGTACTAGGCTTACAAAGAATTGCTTTCGACTAAAGCATGGCCTCAGTCAAATGACTGAAACAAGTAAAGAAAAAGACATTTATGACAAATTCATGAAAATGCTTTTCACAAGCAAAGGCTCAAAGAAGTGCGACTGGCCATGTTACGAACTCGTGTTTTAAACGTTTGGACCTCAATGTTAGTATATGGTTCACCTAGGTTGTAACTCTGATTAACAGGTGGGCCCATGAGCTGTAAGAAATTGGCTGACAGGCAACGACCACACCGGAGCCTCGCCATCGAATGTCTGTTAATGTAACGTCGCGGATTTAGTGCATATTAACGCATCACCGATGATAGCATGTCGATCTCACTGCGTACCGGGTGCTAATAATAATAATAATAATAATAATAATAATAATAATAATAATAACAATAATGATAATAATAATAATAATGATAATAATAATAATAATAATAATAATAATAATAATAATAATGACGAGAATATAAAATAAGTTTACTAAATGACTGTGTGTAACAGACTAAAATAACCACTTCATTGTTTTTCCGCATTTATTTATTTATTTATTTGTTTATTTATTTATTTATTTATTTATTTCAAGACTAAAATCTCAAATAATTTGTTATTTAACAGAGGATAAAAACGTAATCCAACCAAAGTTACCAACATTTCGAACATACTAACATAACTAACAAAGAAAAAACAACCAAAAATAAAATAAAATAAAATAAAAAGAAACAAATAATAATAATGATAAAAATAAAGATAAAAATCAAAATCCTGTGAGCTGGATAAATAACAACAACAACAACACTAAGGAATATGAAAACAATAAATTTAAAGAAAAAGTTATGTGAGCGGGGAGGAAATGTGCGTGAGAGAGAGAGAGAGAGAGGGGGGAGAGAGAGAGAGAGAGGGAGAGAGAAAGAGAGTGGAGAAGTGAGAGAGAGAGAAAGAAATAAACAGGTGACTGAGAGTGAGAAATAGATAGATAGAGAGAGAGAGAGAGAGAGAGAGAGAGAGAGAGGGGGAGAGAACAATTTTGAATGTATAAAATTATATATATATATATATATGTGTGTGTGTGTATATATATATATATATACATGCAGATATATACATACATATATATAGACATTTATATATATATGTAGATATATATGTGTATATATATATATATATATATATATATATATATATATATCTGTGTATGTGTGTTTGTGTGTCAGTGCGTGAGTGTGTTTGTACGTATGTGTGTGTGCGTGTGTGTGCATGTATGCATGTGTGTGTATATATATGTGTGCTTGTGTGAGTGTGTGTTTGTTAAATTGTAAAAAACAGTCTCAAACGCTCGAAACAAGTTAAGAAATTAGAAAAAAAAATCAAAGAAAACAAATCACCATGTAAAACAAATAAATGAAACAAAATAAAAAAACATAAATAAATAAATAAACAAGTGATTAACATTCAAA
>NC_068993.1:10994402-10998464 GCF_001194135.2 Octopus bimaculoides
TATATATATATATATATATATGTATATATATTTATATATATGTATGTATTATATTTAGAAGGAAATATTCTACGTAAAATAGTATAATATTAGAAAACTAAAACAACTGAAAGAAAGAAGAAGAAAAAAAAGAAAGTAAAGCAAGTGAGTGAAAAAAAAACGTGAGGTTAGCAAGATGGCGCTGATGGTGAAAAAAAAATGACGAAACAAAAATGAAACAGAAAAAGAAAATGGCGGAGCCAAAAAAAACAACAGAAAAAATACAGTAAAAAAAGCTCAAAATAGAATAAAAAAATAATAAAATAAATCCGTCTGACGAAGGAAGAGCAGAAATCGAAACAGCGTTCAATTTACTTTCGAATTTAATTCTGAATGTTTAATTTTGTGAAGCAAAGTAGCGAAGATTTTTGATGTTTTTGTCTTAAAATTCTTCTTATAATTTTTAAAAAATTTTGTTTTTGTCTTATTTAAAAAAAAACATAAAATTATATTTATTTTTTGTTTATTGCCTTCATTCCACCCTGTTTTTCCCTTTCAGCTATTTAGAATTGAAAATTGCATGCTGTGAACTACTACAATGTTAAATCTATCACTCTCTCCGACTCTGTCTGTTCTTTCCTTCCTTCCTTCTCTCTTTCTTTCATTCAGTTTTTTTCTTTTTTTCATTCATTCGTTTTCCTTGTTTCTTTCTTTCTCATTTCTTAAACGAAATCGGCGGAAGTGGCGGCGGTGGACTCGGCACCGCTGGTGACGCTATCGTGGTGGCGGTGGTCATTGTTTTTTATAAGTTTTTTTCGCTGTTCGTCATTCTGCTAATATAGTTGTTGCTACTACTGTTGTTGTCGTGCTGCAGTTTTTTCTTGCATTTGTGGTGTTTATGTTGTCTGGCGTTTCCTTTTGTTTTTGTTGTTGCCGTGCTCGTGTTTTTTTTGTGCTTAAATTGTATGTCTGTGTGTCTATGTGTATTTTTTTATTTTCATCTTATTTCTGATCTTGTTTGCCTTTTTTGTATGTGAATATTGTGGTTGCTGTTGTTATTCTTGTTGTTATTTTTGTAACTGTAGTAGTAGTAGTAGTAGTTGTTGTTGATGTTTTTACTTCCTGTTGTTCTTTGGTTTTTGTTGCTTTTGAGTTTCATGTTTTTGTGCTTATATTTTTTGTTAATCTTCGGACCCGTGGAAGAGGTGGCGGTGACGTTGCCTCTGTCATTAATAATATTGGTGTTGGTAGTGATGATAATGATAATGATTGTAATGTTTTATTTGATGCATATCGTATTACTGCTGAATCTCTGGCTTATCCCAGTTCATCTCCGATCAAGCAAACATACGTTCAAACTCGTTCCAGAACTGACCATCCCAACAGCGTATACATCAAAATATACTTTGTTCGATATGAGTATTTTACAAAGTAGCGTGTTGCTGATGCGAAGAACAAATGGCTTCTATATCTAGCATGTCATTTGACCGACTTGGAGTCCCTTTCGTTGGTTAGATAAATAGATGGATCAGCTGACGCTTCTTGGTGATATTGTTAATGGGGGCTGTGGTGGTGCTGGTGGTTGTGGCAGGTGTGTTGTTGTCGGTGGTGATGGTCATGATGGTGATGCTGCTAGTGGTTGTGACAGCGACGGTGTGGTGGCTGTGGTGGTGTTGGTGGTGGTGATAATAATGATTGAGACGTTACTGTAAATTCTAAAAATAATTGTGTCATTACTTCGATCTCATTGTTTACAATGACATATTCATTTACGAAGTGTCATCACTTTCAGTCCTGGCTCTAATTTCTATAGAAAATTGGTAGAGATAACTTTAAAAGGTGTTTGAATCGCACTGCTAACACGCACAAAAAAAAAACATGGCATTGAATTCTAAGCTTTTAACGTAGTAGCATATTATGGTTGCTTAATGAAATATAGCTTTAGGTGTTTTCGCTCAATAAACACTCACAACACCCGGTCTGGGAATCGAAAACGCGATCCTATGACCACGAGTCCGCTGCCCTAACCACTGGGCCATTGCGCCTCCACACACACACACGCATTATGCAAAGGTGTTATGTTTGATTCTACTTGCGAAAGAGAGAAAACAAATTTTCTGGAATCTTAGACCCGTTTTCTTTAGAGTAGGCATGAAAATAGGGATTTCTTTTTTTTTACCTTCTTCATATACCTCGTAGATTTCAGAATATATTGTGTGCCGGTTTCACGAAGAATACCAAGTTTCTTCTTTGCTATATCCATATCAACATGGGATTTCTTTAACTTTGAAGACATCTAACATAAAATGAAAAAAACAAACCGAAAACCAAAAGGTACTTAATCTTGTTATCCAAGTTGTAGTAGGAGCTTTTACACTTGCCGTTTGATTTTAATGTTAATAAAAAAAATTCTTAAACACATAAATTTAAAGGAAACTTAAAAGTGTACTTATTGACATTTTGAATACCTTTTCAGACTTTTTATAGAATAAAACAGAACCCTGTCATCTATTTTCTCTGTGTACAATTTTAATCTCTTCTTTCTTAACCGAAATATTGACTCTTAAAGATGAAAGAGGAAAATTTGGAAATATTCGGAGTTTCGTTCTTCATAAAAAAACAATATGTGACTTTGTAAAATACGCTCTTTTTTTTTTCTTATAGAGCATTCTAGAAAGAGCGTGTGGAGGAAGTTTTGCAACGTTTGGAGTAAATAAGCTATTTATATTGCATTATATAATATATTTTACCGCATTAGATTTACAATAACATGTTTCACTGAGATTGCATGTGCGTATATATATATATATGCATGCATCTGTGTGCGCGTGTATACGTACGTACGTACGTACGTATGTACGCATTTATGTATGTGTGCGTGTGCGTGTGCGTGCGAATGTATGTATGCATTTATGTATGCATGTATCTATCTATCTATCTATCTATCTATCTATCTATATATCTATCTATCCATCTATCTATCTATCTATCTATCTATCTATCTATCTATCTATCTATCTACTTATCTATCTTATTTCTTTATTGCCCCACAAGGCGCTAAACATAGAGGGGACAAACAAGGACGGACAAAGGGATTAAGTCGATTACATCGACCCCAGGGCGTAACTGGTACTTATTTAATCGACTCCGAAAGGATGAAAGACAAAGTCGACCTCGGCAGAATTTGAACTCAGAACGTAATGGCAGACAAAATACTACTAAGCATTTCGCCCGGCGTGCTAACGTTTCTGCCAGCTCGCCGCCTGCCTATCTATCTATCTATCTATCTATCTATCTATCTATCTATCTATCTATCTATCTATCTATCTATCTGTCTGTCTGTCTGTCTGTCTCTCTCTCTCTGTATATATATATATATGTAGTGAACAGCAATGACGACACCAGTTTGACTTTGAATCTCATTAACAATTCAAAATAATGACTTTTATTCCTCTTAATTTTACCTCAGTTCATCTAATTGTATTTATTTATCGCTACTTTTCATAAAAAAGCCTTTATTTTTTTGACATTCAATGTGCATTTTCGTTTATTTCTTCTTACTTTCCCCATATCTTTTCCACGTCTAGTTTCTATTTTCTTTTTGAAACATATTTCTATTATATGTATATGTGTGTGAGCGTGTGTGTATGTGTGTGTATATATATTTCCATACACGTCATCTCTGAAGAGCACGTTGTGTTATATAACTGTCCAGTTAGCCAATATCCGGCTAATATCTAATACTTAATATGAAACCGTTTGAAAGTTTTGGCTGAAATGGATCTATAATAATATGAAGTTTGATCAGTGTATAATAAAAGCACATGACTCTGTGGCTGGAGTATCGGGATCACAATCATGAGGTAGTGAGCTCGATACCATAGACGGGGTGTGTGCTGTGTTCTCGAGCAAGACACTTTATTTCACTCAATTATAGAAATGAGTTGGGAGGTCACTGGTGTCAAGCTGTATCGGCCTTTGCCTTTCCTTTGGATGTATATCAGTGGCGTGGAGAGGGGAGGCTGGTATGCATTGGCGACTGCTGATATACATATATATATATACATATATATATATGTATAT
>NC_068993.1:10998926-10999955 GCF_001194135.2 Octopus bimaculoides
ATATATATGCGTATAAATTTCTACATATACATGTGTAATTACACACACGAACACAAACACACACACATATATGACCACGCATGTACTTGTATGCACACGTATGTATGTATCTCTCTGTATGAACAAATAAGCGGGTGTACATGTGGTGCACATGGTATCTATGAGCGTATGTACGTGTGTGTGTGTGTGTGTGTATGTGTGTGTATGTGTGTGTATGCATGTGTCTATGTGTATGTATGTATGTGCTGTGCCTGTTTGTGAACGGGTGAGTGTCAAAGCCAGCATTAAGATGTCAAAGAAAGAGACTTGCATATTTATGCCATCAAATGCTTTAAATATCAAATCATCGTCGTTAATAGACACTGCAGGAGGCTTTCTTAACGATATGCTTTTCTTTTCCCTTTTCTTCTAACGTACCACTGTTAACCCACCCCACCATTCCTACTATAGCCATCACGACCACCACAGCCACCACGACCACCACCACCACCACGATCGTAACCACCTCAACCACCATTATCTTCTCCTTTCATCACTGCCATGCGTTCTCCTCCTCTTCCCCTCCTCCTCCTCCTCCTCCTCCTACTCAGCATCATAGCCATCTTCGTCGTCGTCGTCGTCACCATCATTGTCACTATCAACCTCATGATCTCCATCATCATCACCGATACCCCCACCACTACCGCCACCACGACCACCACTCCACCACAATCACCGCCAGCACCACGATGATGATGATGATGATGATGATGATGATGATGACGATGACAACGAGGATCATAATAATAATAATAATAATAATAATAATAATTATCATCATCATCATCATCATCCCCTTCATAGCCATCTTCGTCGTCGTCGTCGTCGTCGTCGTCGTCGGATATCGTCAGCAGGTCATTATCAACATCATTATTGTTGCTAATTGTTGACATTCAGGTTATTGTGGATTATTTTTGCTGTTGTTAATGGCCTTTACCACCACCACCACCACCACCACCACCACCAACGTCACCTCCAATTTCTTCTTCT
>NC_068993.1:11000882-11001997 GCF_001194135.2 Octopus bimaculoides
TGATGATGATGATGACGATGATGATGATGATGATGATGATGATGACGAAGATCATGGCCACCATGATTATGATGATGATGACGGTCATGTTGATGATGACGATGATGGCGATGACGGTGGTGACCACGATGATGATGAAGATGAAGATGACACACATGATGATGATGATGATGATGATGATGATGATGATGATGATGATGATGATGATGATGATGATGATGATGATGATGCACGGCAATGATGTAGCTGCTGCTGCTGCTATTCCCGCTGCTTGATGTTGGTGATGAAGATGATGAGGATGACAATTAAAGATGTAACTTTAGCAGTAATTAAAAACATTAATTAGCTCCGACAACAACAACAACAACGGTGACTACATCATCATCATCATCATCATCATCATCATCATCATCATCATCACCATCACCATCATCATCATCATCATCATCATCATCATCATCATCATCATCATCATCATCATCATCATCGTCATCATCGTTATCATCATCAGTAGCAAAAAATACAAAAAAGAAAGCAGAAAGCTAAAAAAAAACAGAAAACACACACACACGAAGCATCACTATATGCGAGAGGAGCAATGTCAGTGAACCAGCGAAACAAAAACGATAGCAACATTATAATTAGCAACAATATATTAGCAACAAAAGCCACCCCCATCAAAGCAAAAATAGCAACAAGAACACCAGCAACAGTAGCAATACGATAACAGTAACGTTTGCAACATTAGACGCAACAGCGTCTGCAGAATTATCAACATTAGCAACATAGTATAAAATATATAGGGATAAGATGTGATGGTTATGGTTGGAACGTCTTAGAGATTATATGAGCAGAACAAGAGGCAGGGCCAGGAACATCAGCAACTTAAACTGTAGTCATTAATCTATGAATAACGTTCTAAAACTAAAGCGAGGTGGTCATAACTGGAGCGTCTTTGTGAATTTGCGTCGCAGTCAAATGGTTTCGGGTTTGGTCCGACTGCGAGGCACATTGGGTAAGTGTCTTCTACTATAGATTCGGGCCGACCAAAACCTTCTGGATGAAACTGAAAGAAGCCTTTCATATATATATACATATATATATATATATATATA
>NC_068993.1:11002383-11004575 GCF_001194135.2 Octopus bimaculoides
ACAGAGGTCAATGTAATAGACTTAATACCTCACCCAAAATTACTGCCCTTGTGCCAAAATTTGAAACCGACACTTAAATACATTATAGGATTCGAAACCTAACATGCTTATGTTAACCTTTTATGTGGTTCATCTACGTGGAGGCGCAATGGCCTAATGGTTAGGGCAGCGGACTCGTGGTCATAGGATCGCGGTTTCGATTCCCAGACCGGTCGTTGTGAGTGTTCATTGAGCGAAAACAACTAAAGCTCCACGAGGCAGGGGGAGGTGGCGAACCCTGCTGTACTCTTTCACCACAACTTTCTCTCACTCTTACTTCCTGTTTCTGTTGTGCTTGTAATTCAAAGGGTCAGCCTTGTCACACTCTGTGTCACGCTGCATATCCCCGAGAACTACGTTAAGGGTACACGTGTCTGTGAAATGCTCAGCCACTTGCACGTTAATTTCACGAGCAGGCTGTTCCGTTGATCGGATCAATTGGAACCCTCGACGTCGTAAGCGACGGAGTAACAACAACAACAACAACAACAACATGTGGTTCATCTTCACTTTCAGAATCTTTTTTTCCTTTAAACACCCGTTGTATTGTTCTAAATTTTTCTGCTCTCCTTTTTTTTTTACTTATTTAGTAGTAAAAAGGTTTCGTCTGACACATTTTTGGTTATGGTACTCGAGACAACATATATAGCCTTAAAAAACATATTTTTTATAGTTAGCAAGCTCTCAACGTTATTTAAGCAACATTAATCCAAATAACTATCATTATATATCGAAACCATCCTATAGAATTTTTATATTAAATACTTTTCCCTTAATTTATATACAAAAGTAAACACATGTCTGTTGTTAATATTATATCTTAATTTTATTCATATAAAATATTTTGTAATAAAAATTTATTTCATATTCACCCTGAACTATTTTAAATTGAGACAGTGAACAGCACTTGTAAGTAGTAAAGCGCTGCAATCTAAAGACATATCGTTTTTAATGTATCATTAAAATACATTTTTTTCATATTTTAATATCAATAGGCTTACCATTAATTTCAGAGTTCTATTTTGGAATTATGTACTTGAAACGGCAACATACATACGTGTGTGTGTGTGTGTGTGTGTGTGTGTGTGAGTATGTATATATCTACATATATATACATATGTGCATATATACATATATACATATATATACATATGTGTGTATATATATACATATATATATATACATATGTGTGTATTTCTTCCTGTTTCTTGAGTAAAGCTGCGATGGACTGACGTTCCGTCTAGCTGGAAGGGAACACATACGCCATAGAAACCGGGAAACCGGGCCCATGAGCCTGGCTAGGCTTGAAAAGGGAGCAAAGAAGAAAGAAGAAGAATACATGTGTATAGTATTTTTGCATCGAGGTTTCACTTAGATATTTTCATCAGACGGTCTTATAGGAGAAAAAAAAAACTGAGCCCAACCTTCGAAGTTACTATCAAACATTTCATCGTAGAAATATAGTATATGAAATAATCTACTTAAATATATTGAGTGATCTTTCAATATAAAAACAATTCACTTCATCCAGTTTTATATAGGTGCCATGTACGAATACAATTAATTGCCGTCAGCGAAGACATACTCTCCCATACAAAACTAATCCGGTCTTCATTTGTTAAATGTTGAGTTCACTCCCTTTTATATGTGTATGAAAGACTAGGATTTGTTTCCTACTGCTTTTATTAATAACGAAATGATTAAGAAGGCATCGTAACAAGAGGACAAAATGCCCAGAGGCTTATTGAATTTAAACATCGCTGTTGTGGACTTTGACTTTCATTCATTTGGGATCGATAATATTAAAACCAATCGAGTATTGAGGCCAATTTAATCATCAGTGTCCTCCCTGAAGTTTCTTGCCTAGTGGCAAGGTTCGAAAACATTACACTCATACACACGCATTACAACACACACACACACGCATTACAAAACACACACACACAAAATATACACACAAACGTATATTGGCACATTATAGACAAACACAAGCGTATGTTGTGTGTGTTTGTGTATATATATATCTGTATATATCATTTATGATGCTGTAATTAAAAAAATGTAACTGAACTGTAATTTAAAAGAAAAATTGTAATACATTTATATGTATATGTATGTGTGTGTTTGTGTATATATATATATATATACATACA
>NC_068993.1:11005318-11006194 GCF_001194135.2 Octopus bimaculoides
ATATATGTATGTATATATGTGTGAATACATATATGTGTATATAAAACATATATATCTATAAAATACTGTTTTACTTAATTCCATTTATTAATAGAATATTTATTTATTTTATTATACATTTATTTTATTTAAAAAAAAGAAAACTTCTACAAACTAATAACACGAAGCCCGGAATAAAACGACTTATAACGACAATGTTTATACGTTTTAAGTATGTTTAAAATATTTAGCAATTTATAAGTATTTTGTTTATTAGTTACGTATTGTATCAAGTCTTTAGTTCATTTTTTTTCTGCACAGTTTGTATGTTAAGAATGAATATAACATTTCCCGCGTTATTTGTAGTATTTTGTATGTCTGTATTTTCTTGTGACATATTTTTGGCTATATTTATTAAATATACTTAAGTAGCAGATTTACTACGACTCAGCATAATTTTAATCGTGTTTCGAATTGGCTTTTTTAGGTTATATCCGAAAATATATGTGTATGCAGAAAAGTATGTGTGTGTGTGTGTGTATGTAAGTAAGTATATATGCGTGTGTGTGTGTATATATTCATGGACGAAAGTATGTATGTATATAGGTATGTGTGTGAGTATGTATGTGCGTGTGTAAGTATGACTGTCTGTCTGTCTGTCTGTCTGTCTATCTATCTATCTATCTATCTATCTATCTATCTATCTGTCTGTCTGTCTGTCTTTATGCACATTTTCATTCACTCTCTACTAATTTCCTCTTATTCCTTTCTGTCGAAGAGCGTAAGCTCGAAACGTAAAAGACATTTCCATTTTTCCCGAGTGTCAAAATAATACACTTGCTTGTTGTTCCTAGACCTGTCTTCATCTTAGTTCTTTTATAAATTTGAACTATGCAT
>NC_068993.1:11010080-11011944 GCF_001194135.2 Octopus bimaculoides
ATATATATATATATATATATATATACATATATATATATATAAACACACTCACGTGCACACGCATATATCTATGTGCCGTACACACATATCTATATAGATATAAAACAATACTAAACAGGAAATGAAAATAAATAAAAATATACTAAAATAACATAATAAAAACAAAAAAGCAAAATATAGGAAATCAAAGAAAACAACAAAATCAATAATTAATAAACAAAATACTGCAACAATAAGGACAACAATATAGCAAAGTAACGTTTATAATAATAATTAAACGAAAATACTTGTTTGTAAAGATTAATAATAATGTTTATTAATGATAATAACAATAAAAATAATGATAGTAATAATAATGATAATGAAGATAATGATAATGATAAAAAATAATATTAATAATAATAATAGTAGTAGCAGTAGTAGTAGTAGTAGTAGTAGTAGTAGTAGTAGTAGTAGTAGTAGTAGTAGTAGTTGTAACGATTTATTTTACTATAATAATATGAATAATCATGGCTGTTTTTATAATAATGATACTACTACTACTACTACTACTACTACTACTACTACTACTACTACTACTACTACTACTACTAAAATTGACGATGGTGGTGATGATGTTGATGTAGATAAAGGAAAGAATAGTAGCAACGATGAGGCTAGTAGTAGTAGTAGTAGTAGTAGTAGTAGTAGTAGTAGTAGTAGTAGTAGTAGTTGTAGTAGTAGTGGTAGTAGTAGGTATATAAAATCATTAAAGATGCGGAATAAATGTTCATCAAATGATTTGCCTATTTACTTACTTTTTATTTACTTATTTTAAATTTTTCATTTTTTTTTTCTCAATTTACTTTTGCTTATATTTAGCGATAAATTTTCCTGCGTTTTGATGAGGTAATCAGAAAACGTACACGCATTTTTCTGCATCGTACAAACGAACACGCATAGACACACATGCATAACACGCACCTAGACACGCATGCAGATACACACATACACATACTCTTTGTCTCTGTCTCTCTCTGTCTCTCTTTCTCTCTTTCTCACACATACACGTATATATATATATGTATATATGTATGTAAATTTCTGTCTATCTATCTATCTATCTATCTATCTATCTATCGCTTTATCTATCTTTCTCTCTCTATATATAGTCAAAAGAATAAAAGTGTCCAGCACGTTTAGAACATTAAATGTTTATGTTAAAACTTTCGTAACTTAGGCGTGCATTACTTATAGTTTCACTGAAGCAAATGGTACCTCTTATCATTAGAGAATCATTAGCTTTTGTCGCAATATTGACTGTTTATCAGGTATTGAGCTGCAACTTTTGCGCTACTAAATGGAAAGATGTTTATTTCGAAAAATCCTCAAAAGGACCAAGTTGAGGATAAATGTTATAGAAAAACCAGGGAGATCCATTAGATCAATAATATGTAAAACATATCCCTTCAGAAGAACAAGGTGTGTTGAGGAGAGTTGCATTGTGTGCAAATATAGTCCTGGTGCCAACTGCAAAGCCAGAAATGTGGTCTACAAAATAAGCTGTATGGATGGTGAGTGTAAAAACAGAAACACGACATACATAGGTGAAACGGCAAGAAGTTTGGCTGAGCGTGTAAACGAACATTGGAGGGACTATAATAATCAAAAACAAACCTCGGTGCTCTACCAGCATGCCAAAGAACAACATGGTGGTGTACTAGACAGAATTAGCATAGAAATCTTGTCTAGACACCCCGGTGACGCATCATTGCGGCAAATACAGGAGTCGGTCCTCATAACTGAAACGCAACCAATTTTGAACACCAAATACACGTAGATGAGGGCCTTACAATTGCCCATGGTTGCATGTGTTGTTCACATA
>NC_068993.1:11011954-11013372 GCF_001194135.2 Octopus bimaculoides
GTAAACGAAATTGTTACAAACACACATATGGACGCACATACTTACATATAAGCACGAACACATAAGTGCGTGCACACATATGAGCGTGCACACATACGAGCTTGCACACACTCACATGCTCATACCGAACAGTTTCAAAACAACGCCAAATACATTCAAAATAAATGGAAGTGGAGAGACAAGTTACTGAAGAGATTGCAAGAGTGCAATGAAATAATTTAACAAAAAACTATATAAATTAATAAAGGACTGAACCAGTGCGTGTGTTTATTACTGGCATAATGCCTCTTCCAAGGTTTAATTGTATTTCTTTCAACACACGTATCCACATCAAGAATCTTGCACACGAAATACACATACGAAATATATATATATGTATATACATATATGTGTGTGTTTGTCTTTGTGTATGTGTTTCTTCCCCACCACCTTGACAACCACTTTTGATGTGTTTACGTCTCAGTAACCTAGCAGTTCGGCTAAAGATACTTATAGAATAAGTACTAAGAATAAGTCCTGTGAGCGATCTCTTCGACTAAAAAAACCCCTTAAATGTGGTGCTCCAGTATGGCCACAGCCAACGACTTAAACAAGTAAAAGAATAAAAGAATACATATATATATGTAGATATGTATATATATATATATGTATATATATATATTCTTTTATTATTTCTCTCTCTCTCCCTCTCTCTCTCTCTCTATATATATATATATATATATATATATATACATATACACACATATATACGTGCCTTTGTATGTGTATTCTACATTTGAAACATAGAATATCCGATCATATGTACAGTGACTAGCAAAAAAGCTCAGTTTTTCCTGTATTTGTATACTTAGTGATATATACAAAACTATAGAGAACAAAACCTTACACGACAGCCGCCATGTTTCAAAAGACGTTTCGTATTTCTTAGCACCAATTATCAAGAAAATTTTACACTATTTAACTGTTTATGTTTTTGAGATACTTGGCATGAGTGAGTGTTCTTCGTATCCAGATTAAAACATACATTGTTTATTATACTGTATTTTCCTGTATCATTTCGTACATTTGAAAATGGATGTGAAAAGATAAAAGAAAAACAAAAACAAAATAGAAACAAGCAAAATTTAAGAGGAAGAACTCCAGACAAATGTATATAAAAAATTTTCTTTTCGAAATCAATGAAGCTGTAATTTAATGTTGCCAGCACACACACACAATACACACATATGCAGACACACACACACACTCGCACACGCACATATAAGCAGAAGAAAAATCATGGCGAAGTTTTTGAAAACACCGATGAAACGTGTCAACTAAGTTTGATTCTACTCGACAACATACACGATTGAAAAGAAGCTTGTATATATGTATGTGTGTATATGCATTCATATATGTATATATATATATATATATAT
>NC_068993.1:11013743-11015311 GCF_001194135.2 Octopus bimaculoides
TATATAGAGAGAGAGAGAGAGAGAGAGAGAGAGAGAGACAGATGGTTTTAAATCTCTCATTGAGACATATACTGAATAGTATATGTACTGAATAGTAAAGTTTATTTGCCAGTAGAATGTGGCGGTCCTATAAAAGACGATGTTACTGTTGTTTAAGCCACAGGGAAACATTTTCACCAGCTCTCTAACGACACACAGTCTGTGTCCGTAGAGTGTTTGCAAGGGAGGTCATCGCTCCTATCTCCAGCCTTCGTTTTGTTGGAGACGCAGTTGGAGAAGTAAGGAGTGACCGCTTTGTTGAAAGACTAGCTTTGGAGATTTTCGGATAATCGCAATGAAGGCGGTAGTCGCAGCGTGAAGGAACTCGACGATCAGTTGTCACACTAACAGTGGATGCCAACGAGTAATATTAAACAACATGGAAGTTGTTATGGCTAAAGTATCCGGGTCACGAGAATGCGAGCAAGATTACCTGATGATGATGCTGAAGATAATGATGATGATAATGATAAAGATGGATGATGATGATGATGATGATGATGATGATGATGATGATGGTGATGGTGATGGTGATGAATGATGGTGTTGGTGCACTTCCGTGTGTGAATATGACGTAAAGGATGTTTATATATTTACATATGTCTGTAGACACTTCTTCACGTATACCTATCTATACACGTGCATGCAGGTGCACGTACATGTATATGATTATATGCATGTATAGAGGCATATATACTTAGTGTATGTGCATGTGTGTGCGTGTATGTGTGTGTGTGTAGATGTAAAAGTAGTTTGTTGTGAAGATAATACACAAACATATATACACACACATATATATATATATATATGTATATATTATCGTCACGAAATGTGAGTGTTAGAAACATCTACATTGCTAGAAATGTAGGTGTTTTTAACACCTTACTCACATTTAGTGACGATTATAGTTTTCCTTTTAGGTGACACATCGCACACTGCTCTCTACTTTAATTATATGTGTGTGCACGTGTGTGTACATGCGTGTGTGTGTATCCGTGTGTGTGTATGTTTGTCGATATATAAGTAGTTAGTTCTGAATATAAAACACACACACACACACACACACACATATATATTTATATGTATATATACAAGTGTAGATAAATAGGTACCTAGTTGTGAATATATGTATATATATATATATATATATAGATACATAAATGCTCACAGAGACAGACACATACATACAGACATACAGATAGACACACAGACAGACAGAGACACACACACATATGTTTCTTAGTGCGTAGGTATGTGTACGTGCGAGTACGTGACGCACGCTTATGGGTGTAAATAAAAGGTTGTGGACGGCTTATTTGTTTATAATCAACAGCACATTTAAAAACGATGCACCCGATGGCTTTCTAATATTTTATTCAAAATTTCAATTACCTGGTGTTTCTACAAAATTATTGAATACATACACACACACATACATAAATATACATTCATATATACTTATATGCATACATATACTCATACATACAAACACACATGCATATATATAAATATATATATATATATATATA
>NC_068993.1:11018426-11018810 GCF_001194135.2 Octopus bimaculoides
GTCAAGCGAAAACCGGCGGTCAGGTGGTGTGTAAGGGTAGGACAAACATAAACACATACATACATACATACATGCATGCATGCATGCATACATACATACATACATAAATGCATACATACATACAAACAGACAGACATACACATATGTGTATGTGTGTGTGCATATATATATATACAATATATATATATTTCTCCTTCCAAATGTGTCGTGTTACTTTTGTTCGTTCCGTTATTCGTGTGTGTGTTTGTTTGTGAGTGTGTGTGAGGCGTGCGTGTGTATGCACATGTAAATGTCGAACGATGAAAATCAGTGCTCAACACCGCATTGGTCGATGTAATTTCTTTATTTGTGAATTAAGGCTACCATTGGTTTCATGTTAGAAAG
>NC_068993.1:11018820-11019501 GCF_001194135.2 Octopus bimaculoides
ATATCACACTGATATCATAAGTCATCCGTACCTGAATATTAGGAAACTTATAGTATATGGTATAGTATATGTTATATCAGAAATACCATATATGTAATATATATCATAAAAAAATTACATATCACAAAATCTCGTCATTTCACATATATCATTTGATAAACATCGCTGTATGTGATATAAGATATAATTTTAGCGAAGTTGAAGAATGCGCTTTGCATAAAACGCCCGTCTTTATAATTTCGTTAGATGATAAATAGTTTTGCTAGTATTTCATATTTCATTTAATCGAAATTTATAATATGAGAACAAGGGAACCAGAGAGAATCCAAGAATAACGAAAAAAATTCGTCTTTGTCATTTAGCGCTTTTTATCCTTTATCTTTTACACGTTTCTCTCTTTGGAGAACCGCTACGCTGGAAGGGTTTAGTTTCAGAAAATATCGACTCCGGTAAATATTTTTATGGGATATATTTTGCCGAAGTGGTAACTTACGGGTACGCAACCGTCAAGCGAAAACCGGCGGTCAGGTGGTGTGTAAGGGTAGGACAAACATAAACACATACATACATACATACATGCATGCATGCATGCATACATACATACATACATAAATGCATACATACATACAAACAGACAGACATACACATATGTGTATGTGTGTGTGCATATATATATATACA
>NC_068993.1:11019703-11022027 GCF_001194135.2 Octopus bimaculoides
ATATATATATATATATATATATACTAGTGAGTAGACAAACAAAAGAAGGGCAAATGCAGCACATTTATTGGGAGTTACAGGTAAAGATCAAAAGATTTTGATTCTGACTCCTTGGTACTCTGAGTTTCAAACGTGCGGCTAGTCTTCTAGCTTGAAGACTAGTGACACGCTTGAAACTCAGAGTACCAAGGAGTCTGAACCCCAAACTGCTCAATTTCAAAATGCATTATTTTTTACTCAAATAATAATGCTAATGCCTAAACATTTACATACTTTGCTTATAAATGTCTAACCTTATACTGAGTTTGAGTTTCATGTAATAAACGACTACAAATTTGAATTCTAGACAAATTTGAACTCTAGACCTCGTTTTTCATATGATTCGCAAACGTCAGTTCGTATGAGAAAATCATAAGATTATCAGAAGAAAAAAAAGTAGTAAAAAAAATAATATCTAAATATGTTGTATCTACGGACATAGAAAGGAACCATAGCAGTAAAGCTGGGTTCTTGGTTGTGCATAAATGTACGTAATGACATAGAATTCAGTGAAAAGGTTCGGGCTAGAATTTGCAAAGCTAACATGGTAGAAAAAGAGTGTTTCCTTTCGTAGAAAGCTAAACGGATATGTTAAATCTTGAATGCCAGATGTTTACTGTTAAGAATTAGGTAGTTTTTGGTGGTTTTCTATAGTAAGAACGAATAAAAAAATTAAAAAAAGAGAATGATTGATTTCTTAAGACTTGCTCTACGCATATAGGTATTTATATAAATGCAGTACACAAACACACAGAAATTCACTAGCACACACACACACACACAGACACACACACACACACACACACACACACACACGCACTTACACGCGCGCGCGCAATCACATATACACATGCATATCTTTATGTATGTGTATGCATACGTAGGTGTGAATACGTATGTGTGAGTGAATGTGCGTGTGTATGGTTACATGTATAAATGTATGTATATGTACTTCTCCGGTTATATGCATAAAAAAAAAAAAAATTTCTGCATAACGTGTTTACACAGACACACATAAGTGTATATATATATATATATATATATATACAAATACATTTTTGATAAGTATCTTTCGCGTACAGCAGAACTTAATAGTAAAGTAGAGAAGCACCAACACAGTTTCTCGGCAGCCATCTTGGAATTCTTATACTCCTTAGTTAGCATTACACCTGGCACTTGAAGCAATAACAGCCTTAATTTTCAGCTTTTAATTTGAAATGTTCTTTAGGTATATCGGCTTCCCTGCTTACGTCGAAAATGTTTGTTCTGTATATATTTTTCTTTCCCCCATAGGATTTTATTGCAGAAAACGCAATAAAAGCGCGAGTATCAAGTGATATCCACAATGGCGTACTGCTGCACAACTGGGACGGTGTTGTTGCTATGCACACAAATATTCGAAATTAGTGGTTCTGGGCTGTTTTTAATATCCGGGTCAGATATTAAACTCGGATACTTTTTTTAGACGGCCGAACCAAAAGACCAAAACGCAATTCAATTTAAGAAAAATCTATTATATTTATAAACAAAAGACTCGGAGGGCCGCCAGAAGAATACTTGAAAGCCGTATTCGGCCGTGGGAGCCGCGATTGAGAACCGCTCTTTTAGATCGTATCCAGAAAAGGGTCACTCGTTGAACTAACATTCAGTCACTCACAGACACGTTCCTACCTTTGGCCCACATACGTGCCATCTCATCTCAGTATTATTTGTATTGCTAATACTATAACCTCTGTTCTTCAGAGCTGGTTGTTCTCGTACCTCTGACCTCATTGTCTCTCCACTGCTCGTCATTCCTGGCCTCATACTAAAAACAATACCCAATCCTTCTTCCATACCCCCCCCCCCCAGCAAGACATCATCTCTCCGGAATCTTCTTGCTTTTCTCTTTCGAGGTTTTGACTTGAATCAGGTCATTCGTGACATTAGTGGAACCAACATTGCTGGTCTAGGTCGGCGTACAAAGGCCGTGCATACTGTCCTTTCCTCAGAGTCAAGAGACAAAAATATATCCATGTAATTTTTTTTGAAGTTTGGTTATGGAAATATAAAAACCTATAAAAAAGAAGCTATTATGAGATTTGACGTATTAACTGACAAAAAACACAAATACACACACACAAACACATACACACATATGCCTATGTGTGTATATATGTATATATACTATGCATATCAGGGCACACACACCCACACACACGTATATATATGCATATACATACATACATACATATATATATATATATATATATATATATATATATATATATATATATATATATATA
>NC_068993.1:11022112-11023227 GCF_001194135.2 Octopus bimaculoides
AACGATACACTTATGTGTACATACACACATATGTACATGTATATTTCTATATATATATATATATTTCTCTCTCTCTCTCTCTCTCTCTCTCTCTCTCTATATATATATATATATATATATATATATATATATATATGTACACGTATATTTATATGTACACACCCACCCACACATATATACACACAACGCATATATATACACATGAATATAAATATATAAATGTATATGTATATGTAAGTGTGTGTGAGTTCGTTTGATTTTGTAGGAATACACATTCAAATACACACACATACACACACACACACACACACACACACGTTCACACATACAAATGCATCCACGTGGATGTTTCGTTTCTGTTATCAGAACTGATCTACTGATCGTTGTAGCAACTTATCAATTATAGTGTAAGGGTGGGCATGGCGACGGAGTTTGTTTCTGTAATCACTGGAACGAGACCGATATGATATCTGTGATAGGTGGGTATCCTTTGGATAAAGCATTGATATCAAAGGGACTACGTACCTCAAATGTATGAAGTAATCGATACGCCACGCTGGAGAATAAATATTTCCAAATTCAGTTCACGAATTGAGGAATTACATGGATCAGATTTCATGCAGGAACTTTTGAACGGAGTGTGATACAAAGCATCGTAGAATCAGCACGCATGCAAGCACACACACACACACACACACACACATACACACACATACCACTCACACTCGAACACAGTATAACATTCTCGCACACGCTAGCACGTACACCACTTAGATACGCATACATATATAAATACATACAAATCTAATCTCTATCTATCTACCTCTCTCTTTCTCTCTCTCCCTCTCTCTGTCTGTCTCTCTTTCTCTCTCTATATATGTATAATATCTATCTATCTATCTATCTATCTATCTATCTATCTATCTATCTATCTATCTATTTATCTATCTATCTATCTATCTATTGTACATTTATTACCAAGAGAGATATCGTAATCCCTTTGGTAACATTACTCGATTATAGGTTAAACCCTTTTAGATACATATACACGCTACGCAATTCTCTAGTCTTGCCTCTTGCCTCTGTATTCCTCAGTGAATATATATATATATATA
>NC_068993.1:11023687-11024596 GCF_001194135.2 Octopus bimaculoides
ATATATATATATATATATAATCAAAATAAGCAACAAAGATATCCAGAGGTAATGCAGTACGGTCGTTTCATGCAACTCCATTTAATTGAAGGATGCAATCACTACATCAATTTAAAATGCAGGGCAATCCTCAGCTGCACAAAGATATAGAATTTAATTTAATTAAATTAGTATAGTATGCTAATGTGTCCATCTGTTCACATGCACCATCCAGAAGATGTAGTAAATGGCGAAGGCGTCACCATTCTTTGGAACTTCCCAATACAAACAGACAGAAAAATTGACTCCAATCGACTAGACATTGTGATCAAGGACTACAACAGAGAACAGAGAATTTGTCTGTTAATAAATATCTCTGTCTCACAACATCAACAACAACAATAATAATAATCCTTTTTTTACTAAAGGTACAAGGCTTGAAAATCTGGGGAAGTGGGTAAGTCAACCCTAGTTTGTTAATGGTACTTATTTCATTGACACCGAAAGGATGAAAGGTAAAGCCGATCTCGGCGAAATTTGAACTCAGAACCTAAGAACGGACAAAATGCCGCTAAGCATTCACGTCCGTCGTGCTAACGGGTTTGCCAGTTCGTCGCCGTAATAATATTAATAATAATGGCTTCAAATAACGACAAAAAACGAAAGGAATTTTAATGTCAGCAATTTGCTTCCACGACTTACTTAACCTTTCTAAATTTCATATTAATGAAATAACATATACACATTCATGCACAACACAAACACACGCATAAATATACATACACGCACGCACGCATACACACACACACAGACAAACACACACACACAAATATGCACATATATGCATATATGTACATGTATGTATATATAAAAATACATGTATGTGTGTCCCTAGAAAAATACGTATTTAAGTATATATATATATATATA
>NC_068993.1:11025274-11026297 GCF_001194135.2 Octopus bimaculoides
ATATATATATATATATATATATATATATATATATATATATATATATATATATACGCATATATATAGATACATATAGCGTTTTACAGACACACACACACAAATAAATATACGCTTATATAACTTAGAAACATAATGTATATGTTGCTATATATAATATATATATATATATGTGTGTGTGTGTGTATGTGTGTGTGTGCGTGCGTGTGTGTGTATGTGTATGTGTGCTATCTCAGAACACACACACGCACTCAACACACACTCACACACACGGACAGATACGCATATATCCCGTACACATGCATTCGTATGCGCACATGTATTTGTATGACTGCATATTTGTATATTTCAGTATGTATATATACATATATAATATATATATACATATATATATATATATATATATACACACACACAGATACATATGTGTAGGTATATGTATACACACACACACTCATACGCATACGTATTTATATGTGTGTGTGTGTGTGTATATATATGTATGTATAACTATATGTACTTATATAAATGTGCTTATTCTTATGTTTTTTTTCACCAAACTCTAGAGTATATCAGTGCATCTATGTTTTTATGTATGTTTTTATGTTTTTATGTATGAAACCATCTGAGCCTGCGTGAGTATGTTTCTGATCTTGCTATTGCTGAAGTAAGGGGCTAACCGTAGAGACTGGTATGGGGGCTGCATGGTGTTTGATAGGTGATCACTCACTCCCCGCCCCCTTGATCATTTGCCTTCCCTTCAAGCGATAAACTTCTAAAATATGTTTAGCTTATCGATATGATTGTGTCGCAACTATGGAGACTCACAGCTGCATCAATTTCGCAAGCTAATCTCTCAAAAAAGAAACCTCCATCTCTCACTTTCACTTGCACTCCCTGTACATAAAACACACAGACAAACACACTCACACACACACACACACATGTAATTATGTTTGAGTGTATGAAAATGAAAATATGAATACAGAAAAGAGCACATATACACACAGATGAATATATATATAT
>NC_068993.1:11029389-11031999 GCF_001194135.2 Octopus bimaculoides
TGTTTTTTTAATAACTTAACCATTCTTGTGTAGGTTTGATTCCGAGATGAATCTGCCAAGTGTGGTGATTCTTTTAAACACAATTCTGATGTTATGCCATTCCGTCGGTTACAACGACGAGGGTTCCAGTTGATCCGATCAACGAAACAGCCTGTTCGTGAAATTAACGTACAAGTGGCTTGGCACTCTACAGACACGTATACCCATAACGTAGTTTTCAGGGAGAACCAGCGTGACACAGAGTGTGACAAGGCTGGCCTTTTGCAATACAGTTACTACTCATTTTTGCCAGCTGAGTAAACTCGAGCAACGTGAAATCAAGTGCTTTGCTCAAGGACACAACGCGTCGCCGAGAATTGAACTCACGACTATACGGTTGTGCGCCAAATAACCTAACCACTAAGCCACGCAACTTCACTTTGTTGTTATCTGTACTCCAATTTCCTGAAATTTTCTTTCGCAGTAAGATAGTAATAGAGGAATTTGATCGGAGTTCAAGCCCCAGCCACCAGCTTGAGAGCTGTGTGAACCATAGACTATTAGTCGGTATTTAATATTCAAAAATTTAAGGGCAGTGAGCGGGCAGAATAGTTAGCACGCCGGGCGAAATGCTTAGCAGTATTTCGTCTGCCTTTACGCTCTGAGTTCAAATTCCACCGAGGTCAACTTTGCCTTTCATTCTTTCGGGGTCGATAAGTTAAGCACCAGGGCATTGTGCCTAGAGTAGAAAAGAATATTCAATAATGTATATTTCATGTAAGTCATTTCATCAATATAAACTCATATATTTGTACAAATGTAAGCACTCGAACATGCCTTTCTTACTATTGTATCATTGAGGTTCATAGATTAATTGACGGTAGTTTTTCAATGAATTAATGTTCTGATGCTTGATGCTGTACTTCAGCAATATAATTGCGGCTTACCTTTATCTAGATTTAATAAATTTGATTAATGCACTCAGTGAGTTTCAGTGGCGTTAAAAAATTTGAACGTTCTTTCGATATAAGAAAGGATCATCCATGTATCTTAAACGAACTGCAGATTAAATTGGCTTTTCTCGAGATTAGTATTCAAACTGGAGAAGAAAATAACAAACCACTTCAGTATCTCTGCCAAGAAAATACTATAAGAAAATAAAAACGAAGCAACGTTATGGCTTCATCCGATGGGAGAACTCCCGTTTAACCGGCAAGACTTTCGCTGTCGAGACATCAACGGGCTTTAAAAGTGTATTATACATGATGACGACGGCGAGTCTTCGAATATTCCCCGGAAATGTTTGATATTATTGATGATAATGGTGCTTGAATAGACATCTCGTTCTCTTGTTGGCAAATTTCATTATCAGTCTACAAATGAAGCATTCAGAGCTACAATATTTTAAAGTCTTCACGATATTACATAATTGAATTGTACTACTATGACAACAATATTCGTGTACTTCTAGTATGATTGTAATATCTGATAAAATCTCACTTGTGATTAGGTTTGCCACATCAAGGCTGATCCTGTGGTAGGATATGATAAGCTTTTTCCTGAATTTGCTTCATGATGTCTGATGAAATTTTCGTACATGAAGGATTTCTGCCTATGATGTGAAGAAGTAAAACAAACGTCTCAGCTAATGGACACAGAGTCTCTATTACTGTTGACAGAACTTAGAATGATTGAGGTTTAATTATACTTGGGAATGACCGTATATTCTATCTATCTATCTATCTATCTATCTATCTATCTATCTATCTATCTATCTATCTATCTATCTATCTATCTATCTATCTAAATATTTCACAGGATTTTAACATATCACATTATGTTAAGATCCTGTGAAATATTTAGCTTAAACTAAATATTAAAAAGCAATTAGTTTCGTATTGAAGTAGACTATACGGATCTGATAAAATGTGAAGTTCTTTATTTGTGCAAGCGATATGATTATAAACTATATACTTGTTAGGTGTATTTGAAAACAGGAAAAATAAAGGTTCTAGAACATACAACAGATAATGCGTGCGCGCGTGTGTATATATGCATTTTACCTGTAAATGTTAAGACATATATATTCTAATCATTCAGTCTAATATTAAATTCTTTTATATGTAAGTTGATATAAAACAAAAGTTAATATGCACACACACACACGCACTCACACACACACACACACGCACTCACACACACACACACACACACACACACACACACACACACATATATATATATATATGTTTATGTATACATATGACATATATAAACATGTATACATGTTCATACACACATGTTCACATGCATATATTCATATATATATATACACACATATAAACACAGGCAAATATATATATATATATATATATACAAGAATAAGGGCAGAGAATCGTCAATTAATAATAGAATTAATAATTAACAATTCTGCCAAGTAGTTCAGTATGAAAAAAACCTTTATTGGTAAGACTATTTATCATTATAAATATACAGGGATTAGCAATTGAGTTGCTTCTCCAACATACTGAAAATTTAGAAATAGCAGTCAAAGAACTACTGATTCCAAACTACAAATTTTCTCTAAAGTGGATGGCGATATTTATGGCACACATAGAACAAATTTTCTCT
>NC_068993.1:11035836-11036879 GCF_001194135.2 Octopus bimaculoides
TATATATATTATATATATATGTATATATATATATGTGTGTATATATATAATGACGTAACTAAAAGCTGAAAGATATTTACTTTAATCATTCTAATCTATCGCTTCTCGACCTTTTTCACTTCATGCCACCGTGGTGATGAAGTAAAAGATGATTGGTGCTATTTTCAAGGAATGTTAAAATCAGCGACACACTTCACATAAAAAATAGTTTAGAAAATAGTGTTTTAAAGTTAAAAATTAAAAACAAACAGAAGATTATTACTCATCTCGTTATATTGGCCATGTTTTTGTTTAAATATTTCAGGGCTGTGTGATAAATAGATTGCTTACCAATCACATGGTTCCGGGTACAGTCCCACTGCGTGGCAACTTGGGCAAGTGTCTTCTACTATAGCCTCGGGCCGACCAAAGCCTTGTGAGTGGATTTGGAAGATGGAAACTGAAAGGAATAATCCTGCAACGGACTGGCGTCCTGTCCATACGCCACAGAATCCAGCCTTATGAGCATATGGCTCGGGAAGGACGTTTGATAATATTTTTATATCTATCTATCTATCTATCTATCTATCTATCTATCTATCTATCTATCTATCTATCTATCTATCTATCTCGCGTTGCTCTCAAGCAACTCTGCCGTCCGGGACCAATCTTGTGCAACTTTGATTCCACAAAAGCGTTCTATAGAGGATTAGTGGAGGGGAGGTGCGACGACGATCTCGGGCAGAATCTGGGCATCGACGAGGAACACCTGACCCGCCTGTTCAGAACAACTTTCGGGCCGGGACCTATGGACAACCACCAGAGATCCCTGGCCTGGCAGTGCTATCGAGAAGCATTACGCGTTCGGGATAAGCTCTACAGACACGGTTCGAGACACACCGGACCGACATGCCCGAGATGCGGTCAGAGCGACGAAACCGTTCTGCACGCACTCGTGCAGTGTCCAAAGATTTCCGACCTGTGGGCTTATGCCGAACGGCTGCTGTCACGTGTGGGACGAGTCCGCCTGTCAGCCGAGTCTATTGTGCAAATTGCTCCACCAC
>NC_068993.1:11036889-11038277 GCF_001194135.2 Octopus bimaculoides
TGGTGAAAGAATGTGTGTGGTGGACCCGAGCGAAAGGATTAGAGACGAAAACTTACCTCTCTGGCCAATTGCTCATCAACTTTTTCAAGTATCACTTGAAAAGGAAGGTGAGAATAGAGAGACAGTTTTTGTCTCGTGAAAGTTTCACTAAAAGGTGGGTGAATGTAGCAAAGATGGTGCGTGCGAGTGACGATACCTCTTTGAGCATGATCCTATAAATCGAAAAAAATAAATTAAAAAAAGAAAGGAGAGAGAGAGCACTTCGCTCTCATGTGTCTATTCCCTGCTGAGGTTACCATGGTCTTTTCCGTAGGCTTTTCTCTCCATGGATAAACCTAATGTTACCCCATTTTACACAACTGACATTTTCTGTGATATACGATACCCCATTTTTTTTTTGCCCCTACCGATCCCTTTTGATCGGATTTTTTTTTTTTTTTAAAGAAAAGCTCTACAGTTGTATTTGTCCCCTCTGTGTGCAGCCCTGTGTGGCTAATAAAAGAAAGTTATCTATCTATCTATCTACCTATCTATCTATCTATCTATCTATCTATCTATCTATCTATCTATCTGATTTAACCTCGACTCGAAAACCATACTAAGTTAACAAACCGTATGTAAATAACATATGGACAAAGGGATATACTTCGGGAACGAGAAAAGTCTAGTAAGTATTTGACTAATACTTATCGAATCTACCGCGGAACTCCCTGAAAATATTTTGTACACAACTATTGAATTCATTATTATTCAACCATTTGAAAAAATCAGTGTTTATGTCAATCGATGTTGGACATTTTTGGAATCAAACCTAAACTTTTGACAAGCCAACTTCTCCAAGTGCTTTCGATTCTCTGTTGACCTTTACAAAGGTGTCAACTTATGACATTTCATTCCTCTTCTTTCCTCAAAATATGCAGAAAATTGCCGTCACTCGAATGACACTAATATATATTTTACGGACTTAGCAAAAAATTTAGATTATAAACTCAACAAGCAGTGTAGTATAGATTTTAGCAAGTAGTATAGAATAGTTCTTTTAACATCTTCCGCAAAACACATGGGGTTAGTATCAAGAAAATGTTATATTATTCTTAACCATTAGGTACACATGAAAAACTGCTTGTTAAATGTGTTTGCACAAATATGTCGATCTTTGAGTCACTGATGGAGCTTCTCGGTAGCAATGAAATACTACATACATATTATGTGCGTGTGATTGACCGTTGACTGAACACTATTCAATTTTTTTTCTCCGTGTTTTTCTCCTTGTCTCCGTATTCTTTCTGTTGAAGAGCGTAGCTCGAAACGTCAAAGACTTTCCGTATTCCCGAGCGTCATACTAATATTTACTTTTGTTATTTACGCCACCTGTCCTCGTCTGTTGT
>NC_068993.1:11038287-11044518 GCF_001194135.2 Octopus bimaculoides
GAGAGAGAGAGAGAGAGAGCGAGAGGAAGAGAAAGAGAGAAAAAGAGAGAGATTGCAAGTACGAAAGCCAGAGTGAAAGACAGAAAGAGTGATATGACACAAATGGGAAAGCAAAATTCTGTAGTAGAATCGAACTCAAGATCTTTAGATTACCAGTCCAATTCCGTACCTACTTGACCATTTTGCTATCAAGGTCAGCGCTCTAATCAGTTTAATTCGGTTGTTATTCTCCTGAATCAAGTAAATTTGCGCCGAGCATTTTTGACTCTGAATAAGCGAAGCGTTCTTTCTCACTAAATAAAAGAAACAACAATACATGTAACAAAACAACAACCAAAAAAAAAGGGGAGGGGGAAGGAGAGCGAAAGAAAGCAGCAGAAAATGAAACAAAAAACGAAACACAAATAAGAATCAATATGGCGGTGTTCCAGCATAGCCACAACCCAACGAGAAAACGTGTAAACAGTTAAATGAAATGAACGACGCCATGTTTAACATTGATGAAGGCAATTAAAGTGTAACATTTGCAGTGGAAGATACACCATAAATTTAGTTGTTATTTCATTTAGATATTCGTCATTCGTCATTTTTCCTTCTTCCTTCTTCCTTCGCCATTTTGATTTCTTGTTTTTTAAAAAAATATTTTTCTTTATATATTTGCTATTTTTGTTTTAAATTTTGATTTGTTTGTTTTTGACAATTTCCATCGCATTATAAATTTTGATAGAATTTTCATAACATTCCAAATGAATTTAAATTTATGATTAGCAAGCCAACATGTAACAGATCTTAATTCTTAATCTAATTTTAGCTGAGAAATAAGACTTTGTGTAATATCACACGCCTTTCTTTACGTTCTTTCTTCCTTTCTTTCTTCCTTTCTTTCTTTCTTTCTTTCTTTCTTTCTTTCTTTCTTTCTTTCTTTCTTTCTTTCTTTCTTTCTTTCTTTCTTTCTTTCTTTCTTCATTCATTTATTTATTTATTTCGCACTCGTTTCAGTGTTAAAATGTTATCTAGAGGAGCAAATTCCGAACATAACTAAAGGTCTCCACGGAAAAATAAACAACAAAACAACAAAAGCAAATATAAAACAACTACAACAAAGATAACAACAAAAACACAGTAATAATAATAATAATAATAATAATAATAGTAATAATAATAATGATAATAGTAATAATAATAATAATAATAATAATAATTATTATTATTATTATTATTACTATTTCTATTATCACTATCATTATTATCATTATTATTATTATTATTATTATTATTATTATTATTATTATTATTATTATTATTGTTACAGTGACAATGGCAACGAATGATAATACTAGAAAACAACAATAATTATTTGATAATGATAATAACGAGGAAGATGAAAAACATGCTGTTAGAGCTGTTCATGATTCACGATGATGATGGTAATGATGATGATGATGATGAGGAGGAGGAGGAGGATGACAGTGGTGATGCTGATGAGGATAAGTGAATGCAGTTAGGTTAGCTATTATAGAAAATCTGTCCAGAGTATAATTTTCTGCTTATACGAAGCTTTTCTAAACGGGATACAAAAACGTAATTTCCATATTTGAAACATGTTTTCATTGTTTTGCTAAAAACTGTTTGGAAAACTTGGTTGAGAATGTTAACGCTTTCACCTAAAGTCAGTCATTAACGTGAAATGAGCTTTAATTCTCTATTAAAGATGGATTTAACAATCATTAGAGATCTGTTGAGAAGAAAGGGAGGAACTCGTGTACGTGTGTGGTGTGTGTGCTTCTGTGTACGTCTGTATGCGAGTGTTTATGTGTGTGTGTGTGTGTGTGTGTGTGTGTGTGTGTGTGTGTGTGAGGAAAGGAAAGAAATGGGAATTGAAAGATATCAGAAGAGAGAGAAGCGAGTGAGAGAGAGAGATAGAAGTGAGAGAGAGAAGGGAGAGAAGAGAGAGAGAGAGGATAAAGAGAGAGAAAGGAGGAAGATAGGAGAGGGAGGAGAGGGAGAAGGCAAATGAGATGAGAGAGAGGTGAGAGAGAAGGCACAAGAGAGGAGAGAGAGAAGAGAGAGAGAGAGAGAGAGAGAGAGAAAGATGAGAAAGATAGAAGAGGGAAAGAGAGAAAAGTAGATGGAGAGATAGACGTAGGGTATGAGAGAGAAAGAGAGTGGGGAGAGACGTAGAAAGTAGAGTGTGAGAGAAAGAGAGAGAGAGAGAGAGGAGGAGAAAAGTAGGGTGCGGGAGGTACAAACATAAGAGAGAGAGAGAAGGGAGAGAGGAGAGAGAGGATAAAGAATTTTAACTCAGAACGTAGCGGCAGACGAAATACCGTTAAGCATTTCGCCCAGCATGCTAACGATTCTGCCAGCTCGCCGCCTTGATAAAGAATATATCTGTGAAAACAGGCGAGAGATTCCTGGTTACTGTATCTGGATGATACTTTCTGATTAAGGTATCACTTGGCTATTTGATCAACAGACCCTAAGATTAATTCTTTTAAAGCCTAGTCGGCCTCTTCTGCCGAAACGTTCGTTTACAGGGACACAAACGCACCAACGGTGGTGGGGGACAGACACAGGCACAATGACACGCACACATAGACATAGACACACACACACTTATGTATACAATGAACCATCACGTGTACGATGATCAGCGATAATCAAAATGATGATTTACATATTCGTTCGGGGATATGCTAATCAGATTCGAACGGGGATATGCTAATCACTATTGTGTTTCGCCAGAGGAGAGCAACACCTTCTTTACGACGAATGCGTGTTCATAACACACTCGAATCGTTAGCGTAAGGGACTCTGGGACAATCAGTGTATCGACATCAATGTGTCTGGTCAACCAGATGCAACCCAGACTGATGACTCTAACAAGTATCTAGCCCTTTTCCTGATAACTTCAAGGAACATATTACGAATAAATATGTAAGTCATCTCACTGCTCACAATGAAAACAAACGATTTGTTATCAGTTGGCATATATCAAATCGAATCAGCAAGCATTTGTTAAGCAAAGATTTTGTAATGAGTAACTCGTCGTTTAGACACATCAACGAAAGCGTTGTATGTAAGTGGCTAGCTCTATTTATGTGGATTTTGGCCAATATTAGAAATAAATATTCTGAATTGGAAGAATCAATATAGCTGCGGACAAAATGCCCTGTAGGATTTATTCAGTTATCTGCGCATTAAATTTAGCTTCTGCCAAATTCCACTCTCACTGAGTTCAACTTTGCCTTCCGTCGTTTTTCTTTCTTTTCTTTCTAGAAAAAATTGGTTGGACTTAAAATTGGAGGGGTATCGGTCCCGCCTGGTTTAGAATGCCGAAGACATATTGTGTACCATGATGGTGTACCCATGCTACAATAAGGCGCCCAGGGTTCAAAAATGGCAGGTTGTCATAAATATTTTTTTGACCAAATTCCACTTGGTCACACTGGGTTTTCGTTTTTGCGACGGTGGATAAAACAGGGGTTTGTTGTGTACTGCTGGCGAGTTTTCCTCTAGAAACCCGGCCCTAACTAAATCTGAAATATTGTGTACATTGTGGGCATATAGCCTAGTGGTTAAGAGCGCGGGCTACTAACCCCAAGATTCCGAGTTCGATTCCAGGCAGTGATCTGAATAATAATAATAATAATAATAACAATAATAATAATAACAACAACAACAATAATAATAATAATAATATTAATAATAATAATAATGATAATAATAATAATAATAATAATAATAATAATAATAATAATGATAATAATAATAATAATAACATCGAAAAATACCTTAGGAATGAGAACTCAGGTTCGAAATTCCCCCAAGACACCTGTTGAAGGCTGGAGGGTATATCAACCGAAACGTTGTGTTAACAACAAACAAGATGAGGACAAATATCCGTCAAATGTACATAATGTAAATAATTCCTCATCTCTTAAATACAGAACTGCATTAAAATAGGGGTTTGTTGTGTACTGGTGGCAAGGTTTCGTCTAGAAACCCGGCTCTAACTAAATCTGAAATATTGTGTATATTGTGTCTATGACGAATATCATTATTCTTTTACGTTGTTGATAAAGTTACTGTTAGAGTTACAGAGTTTTAAGGAAGACGAAACAGAAGAAGTGGAAGGGTGCATATGTGTGCGTGTGTGTGTGTAGGTGTATGTATGTATGTGTGTGTGTGTGTGCTTGTATGTTTGTGTGAGAGAGATAGAGAGAAAGAAAGAAAGAATACAAGAATGTGTCAGAATGAGGGATGGGGAAAGAAAAGGCGGCAGCAAGACAAGAAAAGAAGGATTTGAGTCTTAATAATGGAGAGAAGCAGGAAGAAGAGCTGGAGAAGAACGAGAGAGAAATGGAGAGAGTGAACGGAGGAGAGAGAGAGGGAGAAAGAGAGGTGAGAGAAAGAGGGTGATAGGGAGAGGGTGAGAAGGAGAGAGGGAGAGGTGGAGGGTGAGAGAGAGAGGTGGAGGGTGAGAGAGAGAGAGAGAGAGGGAGAGAGAGAATATAAAGATAAAGAAGAAGAGACAAGAAATAAAGGAGTGAGAGAAAAAGAGATAGAGAAATAGGTAGATAGAGAGAGCGGGGGAGAGAGAGAAAAGGAGAGGGAGAGAGAGAGAGAGAGAAAGAGGGAGAAAGAGATAGATAGATATAGATGGATATAAATAGATAGGTAGATTGATAGATTGATAGAGAAAGAGGTGAAGATATAGAGAAATGCAATGAAGAGAGACAAAGCATGAGGTAATGAGAGAGAAAGAGAGAGAAAACAAAGAGATAGATACAGAGAGTAAGAGAGAGAGAAAAAGAGAGAGAGAGAGATAAAGAGAGAGAGAGAGAGAGAATGTGGGGATAAGTGGGAGGAGAGAATTAAATGAAGAGGGAGAGAGGAAGGGGAAATTAGGGACACAAGGAAAAGAATGCAAGAGCACAGGTATATGCGTGTGTGTGTGTATGTGTGTGTGTATGTGTGTGTGTGTGTGTGTGTGTGTGTGCGAGGTGATGGCGGTGGTGGTGGAGGAGTGAGAGAAACAGAAAGTGTGGAAGGAAGAGTGAGAGAGAAACAGAAGTGGAGAAAGAATATGAGGTTGATGCAATAAGAAACACTGCAAGAGATATGCTGCGAAGGAAAAAGTATGGGAGACTGAAATAGCTAGCTTGATAGATAGATAGATAGATAGATAGATAGGTAGGTAGATAAGGATAGACAAATAGATAGATAGATAGATAGATAGATAGATAGATAGATTGTGGAAAGGATATATAAAGAGAAAGATAGGTAGTTAGATAGGTAGAGAAGTAGATAGATAGATAGATAGCTAAATAGATAGATAGACAGAGAGATAGATTCAAATATATATATATATATATATATAGGTAGAGAAGTAGATAGATAGATAGCTAAAGAAATGGACAGAGATAGAAATATATATATATATATATATACATATATATATATATATATATATATACATATATATATATATATATATATATATATATATATATATATATATATATATATACATATATATATATATATATATATATACATATATATATATATATATATATAAAAGACTGATAGATAAATAGAGAGATAGATAGGTAGATTGATAGATAGATAGTTAGATAGATGGACAAAAAGAGACTGATAGATAAATAGATAGGACACAAAGAGACAGACAGACAGACAGATAGATGAATAGATAGATAGATAGATTTCCACTTCCTCTCTCCCGCTTTTAATTCTCTGCTCCTACTTATCCCCACATTCTCTGTCCCTTCTCTCCTCACATCTATCTTACACGCTCTCTCTTCCTTTCTCTCTGCATCTACCTATCTCTTTATTTTGTGTCTCCTTTTCTCTCTCATTATATCATGTTTTTGTCTCTCTTCTTTGCATTTTATAGATAGACAGAAGGATAACGGGAGCGAGAAAGCGGAGCGTTGTCTGCTGCCTTTGTTCACCTCCGAATCCATGACTGACGCCTCAGTGTATGTGTGAATCGGAAATGAAACTTCAAGTAGCTAGGTGCAAAAAGGATTCGATTAACTCCTTGATAAAACTGCCCCAAGGGGAGGAGAACATCGTACTTGATAAATGTCACATTGCAGCTAAAAGTCAGTGAAATTTCTTTAACCCTCTTGTAGCTGCCACACACGCACGCACACACACACACACACACACACACACACACACAGATATATATATATATATATA
>NC_068993.1:11044717-11048010 GCF_001194135.2 Octopus bimaculoides
TATATATATATATATATATATATATATATATATATATATATATATATATATATATATGTATATATGTATATATATATATATATATATGCATATGCATATGTATATATATATATTTGTGTGTATATATACATGTAGAAATATATATGTGCATATACACACACGTATAAATGTATTATACGCACACATATATAAATATGCATATGTATGATAAACACAAAAGTACGTATATAAACACGCGCACACGCATATCTATGCATTTGTATATGCACACACAAACACGCACACACATAGATATGACGTGCACGCTTATATAAATGCATAGACACATAGACACATATTAACATATATGCACATACATGCACGCACACACACACTCACACACACACACATATATATATTTGCGCGCGTGCGAGTTTGTATGATAAAATAATTAAAATATATTCGGCAAAAAGCGAAAAACAATGACCGCTAAAAACACACACAAGATACAAGCACATAACAACTAGCACACACACACACACACACACACACACACACACACGCGCGCGCGTATATATATGTCCATAATAATTTCTCTGTGACTCTTATAGTCCTTTCCCTTCTGTTCTTCCTCGCAAACACTCTCTCTCTCTAACACACACACGCGTGCGCACACACAGTGCTTCTCTCTTTTCTCCTTCATCTCTCTCTCTCTTTCTCTCCCTTTCTCTCTCTTTCGCGCGCGCGCATAAATCATTATAAACAGATTGATTCCGTTAGCGGTGGTGACGACGATTATAACCAAGGGCAAATATGTTGGCAGTGTTTGGGACTGTGGTGGCGGCTGTTGTGGTGGTGGTTGTTGTTGTGGCGGTGGCGGCTGTTGTGGTTGTTGTTGTTGTTGTTGTTGTTGTGGTGGTGGTGGTGGCAGTAGTGGTTGTAGTTGTTGTTGCTGCTGTTGTAATAGTGGTGATGGCGGTGGTGTTTTGCTGTTGTAGTGGTGGTGGCTGTTGTGATGGTGGTGGTGGTGGTGGTGCTGGTTTTTGTTGTTGTGGTGGAGGTGGTGGCTGTTCTGATGCTAGTGGCTGTTGTTGTGATGATGATTGTTGTTGCTGTTGTTGTGGTAGTGCTGGTGGTGGTGGCTGGTGCAGTGTTGGTGGCTGTTGTGGTAGTTGGTTAGTGGTGGCGCTGGTGGTGGTTTGCTGTTGTTGTGGTGGTGGCTGTTGCTGCTGTTGTTGTGGTGGTAGTGGTTTGCTGTTGTTGTGTTGGTGGTAGTGATGGCCATGATGGCGGCGGTGGTTATAGCGATGCCTGTCTCCGTGGTAGTGGCGACAGCGTTGGTAGTGGTCTTTCTGAGAATTAACTACGGTTGTGTTGGCTGGCTGGTTGTAGTGGTAATGATGCTAGTTGCTAGGGTGGAGTAGACAGTTCCGATGCCGGTGGTGGTGCTGGTTGCTGAGATGTTGACTCTCGTTATAATATTGATAATTGTCGTGAGAACAGTGTTGGTGGTAGTTGTAATATTAATGGCTGCCATGATGGTTCACGTTTTGGCTTGTTGCTGCCATGGTATTAGTGAGAATGGGTTTGGAGCTGGCTGCGGTGGTAGAGGTATCAAAGACAGTTGGAAGGATGTAGTATGAGTGGTGCTGGAGCTGGTTATAGTAGGAATGATGTTGGAGGTGGCTGTGGAGGTTGTTGAGTTGATTGTGATAAAGGTGTTCATTGTAGAAATGTTGGTTGATTCTTAAAGCAGTGGATGCAGTTATTGTTGTGGTATTGGTATAAGTTGTATAAGTGTTGTTGCTTTGGAGGTAGTAGTAAATTGTTGTTGTTGCTATTTGTTACCAGCGAGGGCGGCGAGCTGGCAGAAACGTGAGCACGTCGGGTAATAATGTTTAGCAGCGTTGCGTTTGTCTTCTGAGTTCAAATTCTGCCGAGGTCACTTTTGCCATTCATTCTTTCGATTTGATTATCGTGTTGTAAGCGACCTTACTGATTTTCGAAATGGTATTGTATACCATTTCGAATGGAATTATCTTCTTATTGGAATTTCCTCTCTAATCTCGATATGGGACCAACTGTATTTGATGCATTGATTAAGGAATTTTATTAATCATTCATCGACTAATGAACGTTTATGCTAGAAACTAACAAACTGCGTTTTACCCCGATCACTCGACTGATTCTCCTACATTATTATTAATTGTGGCACTCCGTCGGTTACGACGACGAGGGTTCCAGATATCTGATCAATGGGATAGCCTGCTCGTGAAATTAACGTGCAAGCGGCTGACCACTCCACAGACACGTGTGCCCTTAACGTAGTTCTCGGGAAGATTCAGCGTGACACAGAGCATGATAAGGCTGGCCCATTTGAAATACAGGTACAACAGAAACTATGAGAGAAAGTTGTGGTGAAAGAGTACAGCAGGGTTCGCCGTGACCCCCTGCCGGAGCCTCGTGGATCTTTAGGTGTTTTCGCTCAATAAACATATACAGAAGCTCGGTCTCTCGGTCTGGGAATACGAAACCGCGATCCTACGACCGCGAATCTACTGCCCTGACCACTGGGCTATTGCGCCTCCACTATTATTAATACACATACATGTATTCTTATCTCCTGACAAAAAGCCCGTCCTTTTCCCTAATGGTATGTCAATTCAGGAGAAAATTCTTGATTCGTGACGGTTTATTTCCCTTTCCAAATGGAACTGATCATAATTGGCATTTGATAAGAAATATTCTTTAGAGGCGGAGATAATTTTTTTATAAATCAAGAAGCTTTGTTTAACATAGCAGTATTTATCTATATTTTGAAATACAAGCTCCAGTTGTTTCTTTTAGCTCGATATTGCTGAAATTATGTGCGGGTGTATAATGTAATATACACCATAATATACTTAAATATGATGTAGACTATAAGCTTAAATTACATATGTACATGTATTTATAAATATGTGGCTGTGTGGTAAGTAGCTTGCTTATCAACCACATGGTTCCGAGTTCAGTCCCACTGCGTGGCACCTTGGGCAAGTGTCTTCTACTATAGCCTCGGGCCGACCAAAACCTTGTGAGTGGATTTGGTAGACGGAAACTGAAAGAAGCCCGTCGTATATATGTATATATATATATGTATATGTGTGTGTGTTTGTCCCCCGAGCATTGCTTGACAACCGATGCTGGTGTGTTTATGTCTCCGTCACTTAGCGGTTCGGCAAATGAGACCGATAGAATAAGTACTAGGCTTACAAAGAATAAGTCCCGGGGTCGATTTGCTCGACTAAACGCGGTGCTCCAGCATGGCCGCAGTC
>NC_068993.1:11048395-11053395 GCF_001194135.2 Octopus bimaculoides
GTCCCTGCTCCCACTACTCTGCGTTTCGAAGGCAAGAAATTAGTGTACATTTTATACACAAAAGCGGTGGTGGTGGCAGAAGCGTCCGTTGTCGCAGTTGACGGTGAAGCTGTGGTGGTGGTGGTGGTGGTGGTGGTGGTGGCGGTGTTAGCGTTCTTGCTCACACCTGCACCTGTTTGTGTGAGACTTCTACCCTTCTTCCCTCCTTCATGAAGCTGTGGTGAAGGGAGTGTAAGGCAATCAACGTTGCAAAGAGAGTTGCCAAGGAGACCGGCGTTCGTTATGAGATCGTCTGCTTGGCTTCAAGACGCCATTCTCAAAAACAAAAAAATGGCTAAGAAAGCCGAAAACAATTTTTACAAAATCAGGGAAAAACGCCACATAGGACAGATTTCCCGTGCAAACAAATTGCCCAACCGAATGTATCAGTTGTTGCACAACATTTACATAAAAAAAATATAATCCAGAAACAACTTAAGGCAATAAAATGCAAACTTACTCGAAGCTGATGTGTCTATCGTCTGTCTAGCTATTTATCTGTCTAAATATCTGTCTGTCTCTGTTACACGCCCCTTCTCTTTCTCTCCCTCTCTCTTTCTCTCCCTCTCTCTTTCTCTCCCGCTCTCTTTCTCTTCATCTCATTTTCTCCCTCTCTCTCTGTCTCTCTGTCTCTCTGTCTCTCTGTCTCTCTGTCTCTCTGTCTCTCTGTCTGTCTGTCTCTCTCTCTCTATCTATATATTCCCCCTCTCTCTCTCTCTCTCTCCCTCTCTCTCTCTCTCTCTCTCTCTCTATCTATCTATCTATCTATCTATCTATCTATCTATCTATCTGCCTGACTGCCTACCTGCCCACCTGCCTGCCTGCCTGCCTGCCTGCCTGCCTGTTTGTCTATCTATATGACTTTCTATCTACCGATGTATGCCTGTTTGTCTGTCTGACTGTTGTTGTTCTCTCTGTCTGTCTGTTTCTGTCTTTCAATTTATCTGCCTGCCTGTCTGTCTATCTGCTTGTCTGTTTACATTTCTGTCTGTCTGCCAGCCTGTCTGTCCCTTTGTCGGTCTCTCTCTCTCTCTCTCTCTCTCTCTCTCACTCTCTCCACCTATTTATCTTCCTGCCAGTCTATCTGTCTGTCTGTCTGTCTTTCTGTCTGTCTGTCTGTCGGTCTGTCGGTCTGTCTCTATCAATTTATTCGATATCTAATGATTTGTTAAATATCAACCATAAGCTTTTTGAATTACTGTTTGAATTCCATTGTTTCTTTTTTTTTTCCCTTCCTTTTTCGGAATCTCATAAAATATGATTGATGACATTAGGTCCTGTGGGGTTACAGAAAACTTTCTCTTCCAATTACCCATACAATTAAATATGCAGATTTTGTTTTGGAGAAGAAGTTCTGAGACGAGGTCAAAGGTTTTAAATATATTCAGACTCTGGTCTTTGTTTTCCGCGTGAATCCTCTCTTTCGATTTGAATAAAACCTTTCCAATTAACCATTTAACGTTAATGCTTGTTTTACGGTGATAACATAGCTATAAGCAGACGAAAGGCAAATCATCGTCTTAATATAACATTGTGTATTATCGTTATCGTCACCCGGGATCGTATCATATAATTCCCTCTTTCTTAATCAATATTTACGAAAGGCTTGTTGTACTCTGTACAAAGCATAGCAAAACAGACTAACCTTTTTACTGCAGAAATCAGATATATCCACTCAGAATTTCATTACTCTTAACTGCAGAAAGCAGTTTTGTATATCAATCCATCTATTGTAGCGAAATGTCATGTTCGAAACTCGTTTTTGTTGAGATATTTCAAGTTTATCGAGGTAAATGTGACTTGCAGAAAAGACCAATTCTATTTTTGGTAAATGTTTATATCAGTACTAGAATAAGAATGATATTTAATTTCAGAGTTAAAGGGTTAAATTAAGAATTCGGTTTCCGACCAGAGATAACAACAGAAATTATGCCGCAGATTTTAACTGAAGAAAGACGTATAATTTAAGCGGTTTTATACAACGTATAATTAATATATGACGTATAATTTAAACGATTTTATACAACGCATAATTTATATATGATGTATAAATTGAGCGGTATTATATAACGTATAATTTATATATGTCATATGATTTACATATAATACATAATTTAAGCGGTTTTACATCTAAAATTATGCTGATACAAACAATCAACTTTAGAGCATCTCTTGTGTGTGAAGGACATACATCGTTTGTGTTATCTTGTTCTTTAGCTGTTTAATTCTAGATCATCCTTGAATAAGCAATTATATATTCAAAGACGTTCTAAACATGTCCATCCTAGTGCATATTACTTCAATTATGGATTTCTTTTATAAGATGTTAGTGAGTTATTTGAGAGACATTTAACTGCTGTTTACAGCAGGGCAAGACTTATCGTCTCCTTGCAACAGAAGACAATTCAATTCGTCCCAGATCACATGTCGTCACATCCTGATACTGATAGCTCACGCTAGCTTCAAAGCAATAGATTTTAGTCTTAAATCTGCTGCCATACAAGACTTCAATATGGTAATATGGTAATTGGAAGCATTTTTGAAGATTTGTCCGGCGGTGAACTAGCGGAAACATTACCGTGACTGACAAAATGCTTAGAGGTATTTAATTTGTCTTTACGTTCTGAGTTCAAAATTCCACCAAGGTCGACTTTACCTTTCATCATTTCGAGGTTGATAAATTAAAGTACCGGTTAAGTTCTGGGATCGATGTAATCGAGTACACACTTCCACCCAATTTCCAGCCTTGAGCCTATACCCTTTACCCTTTTCCATGTATCAGTAATTTGACTGTGGCCATGCTGGAGCACCGCCTTTAGTCGAGCAAATTGGCCCCAGGACTTATTATTTGTAAGCCTAGTACTTATTCTATCGGTTTCTTTTGTCGAACCGCTATGTTACGGGGACGTAAACACACCACCATAGGTTGTGAAGTGATGTTGCGGGGACAAACACACACACACACACACACACACACACACACACACACACACACACGCACACACATATATATATATATATACATATATACGACGGGCTTCTTTCAGTTTCCATCTACCAAATCCACTCACACGGCTTTGGTCGGCCCGAGGCTATAGTAGAAGACACGTGCCCAAGATGCCACGCAATGGGACTGAACCGGGAACCATGTGGCTGGTAAGCAAGCTACTTACCGCACAGCCACTCTTGCGCCTATGCTTGCCACACAGCCACTTCTGCGCCTATTACTTACCGCACAGCCACTCCTGTATTCAACTGTCACTTATTTTATCGACTCCGAAAGGATGAAAGGAAAAGTCGACCCTGGCGTAGTTTGAACTCAGAATGTAAAGCATTTTGCTAGGCGTGCTAACGGTTCTGTCAGCTCGCTGCCTTAGTACCACATATAATATAGATATTCAACTATGGTAGTCAGCTCAATCATGGTATCATCGTGGATCTTGTAATTATATACTTTGAAACCAAACGAACTCTGCCAAGAGATAATCACAAATGAGTCATCAATGAAATATATGGATAATCAATCCACACTTACAGACGTAAAAATTATGAGCTCGCATCCCAATTTGAAAATATCTACGTATGATTTAATGCTGGTGAAGGTCAGGTCTCTTAAAATATAGTGAAGCCTTTGGACGCAGTTTATATATGTATTTATGATTTATAATGCTCTGATCATTTAACTCTATGAAGCCATTCGAGTTTTGGGTAGGCTAAATATAAACCTCATATGTTTTTGTTGTTTTAATGCAAGCTCCCATTATTTATTTAATAGAAATAATAATTGTGTTTATCTATCTATCTATCTATCTATCTATCTATCTATCTATCTATCTATCTATCTATTTATCAATTTAATAATGATGATGATGAAGGTGATGATGATGATAATGTTGATGAAGATGATTAATATGTAACTTAGATAAGTTTTGACCTTTATTGGTCCAGGTCATGAGTTGTCTCTTAAGTCATGGTTTAGAACACTATAGCCGACTGGAGTAGGGCAACTCGAGATGTTTGCCGAGATGGATCCAGATGTCGTTGGTTTGTCTGATATTTCCTAGAAGAATTTTCGATGTGATGTTTGAAAGTTAAAAGATCTCTCTCTTCGAATTCTTTCGGAATAATTCTGAATAAAGCAGGGGGAAATGTTGTGCCGCAATGTTGTTATGTGATATGATTTGGTTTTTGATGGGGGCGTAGAGCTCTGGAGTTAGGTCTTGGGTGACGCATGAACTGGCACCGTCTAGAGAGTTTTAATGGAATACTTTTCATATTGTACAAATGATTTAGCACTTCCAGCGGTGTTGTAAAGAATAAAGTATGAGCATTTTGAGACGGCCCAAAGACTGTCAGATTATAGATGTTTTCATTCTAGTTTGGATTCTTTGCCATCAAATTTGAATGCTTTGCAATCAAATTTGATTGCAAAGAAGGAATTCAAATTTGATTGCAAAGAATTCAAATTTGATGGCAAAGAATCCAAACTAGATCGAAAACATCTATATTTATTCATCATTTTTTTCTGTGCGAAGTCTATGAAAATATCCTTCTGTGAAACATATCCCAGATACTCTATCAGCTTGCTAAAAATCAACATAACTGTATGCTGAATCAAATTAGTATAGAAATCTTGTATAAAAATCAGAGAGACTCAATAGTACGACAGGTACGTGAGTCTGTTCACATAAATGAGACAGTGTCAATACTAAACAGAAAATATACATAGTAAGTGATAGAAATACCACGTCACTGCAATACATATATACACGCAATACATATATATACATGAGTGTATGCGTATGAGTGTCCGTGGCGTCTTGAGTGTGTTAGGGTATAGCTAGGTAGATGGCGAAGACGGCGTATAAGTGTCCAGTTTTTTGCCGAAAGAACTGCACAAATGATTTGTTTACAGGGATCAAATGCTTGTGCCGCACATTAGATCCCCCTCTCCATCGAAT
>NC_068993.1:11058395-11061428 GCF_001194135.2 Octopus bimaculoides
ATGTATGTGCTTGACACATGTATGTATGTATTTATGTATGTATTTATGCATATATGCAAGTGCTTGGGTTGGCACGAGGCTATAGAAGAAAACAGTGGTACTGAACTCAGGACCATGTGGTTAGTAAGCAAGCTTCTTATCTATTCGTCATAAGCTTAATATATAGCTGAATAAAAGTAGTGTTCGACCCAAGAATCGAAACTGCGATCTTGCGATCAACACCATAACCTTCATCTCTACGAATTCGCTGCCAGGAAAGCGGTCTATCAAGAAATCGAAACAGAACATCGGTTAGGCTCAGCAAAACAAAAACAAAAAACAAAAACAAAAGAAAATCACAAAAAAGCAACATATTACCTCTTACTTAAAAGGAGAGGATTCTATGTATGAACAAGACCAGTTGTATGTGTTAATATATAGCGAATGTTAGAGTCGTTGCACTTGACCTCTCATCAATCTAAGTCCGAACTGTTTGTTTGGCAATTCTCGACTACTAAAAGCAATGTAATTGTAGAGAAATACTGTGTGTGTGTATGTGTGTGTGTGTACGTGTGTGTTTGTGTGGATAGATGCATCTACGAGTCGAATGACTATGCACTCTCAAGTACACTTGCAGACACACATTTAAACATATACATGTGTGTGTGTTTAAACATACCTCCTCAGAAAACACATACAGACACACGAAAAAACACAAGCTCATATTGGCATGTATATGTGTATGTATTTACGTATGCATGTGTCTGTGTCTGTGTGTATATATATATATATATATATATATATATATATAGGCATACAAATACGTATATATTACATATACATACGTATATATGCGTATATTGGCGACCGAGTAGCCTTGCGACGGGCTGGTATCCCGTGGAGGGACCGCGTATTCTGATGTCGATCATATGTACGTTTATTTCACACACATACACACATATATACTACATCATTATAACATCATATAACATATATGTATATCTATCGAATGTAGATATCTTTCTTATATAACTGATGTATATTTGTAGAAACAATATGGCGTAATCTTAAGTTCAGCGCACGACACTAAAAGATCTCGTTTACTTTTCTCGTGAGATGAGTAATCTCGCGTGTAAAGCAACTGAGTTAATATAATTATATTACAATGTAATATGTCATAATATCGTCATATGATGTAACTGTGTTATAATATTGTTCGAAGTCTATGGATCCGGCAAATTCTTAATTTGTATTGGTATTCGATCAAATGGTTTCGTTGCTTTATTATTCAATGGATTGAGGTTGGTAGACAGAAACTGTTTGGAAGCCCGCCGTGTCTATATACATATACATACATACATACACACACACACGCACACACGCACATACACACACACACACACACACACACACACACACACATATCTATTCTTTTATTTTCCTTTATTTTGCTAGCTTCATTTCGAGGGCTGCGGCCATGCTGGGGCACCGCCGTTATATAATATATATTTATATATATGTGTGCGTGTGTGTGTGTGTGTGTTTGCTGCTTTTGCTACTACTACTACTACTACTACTACTACTACTACTACTACTACTACTACTACTACTACTACTACTACTACTGCCAGTATTTCTGCAGCTGCTGCTACATCCGCAAACAATATTTGTAGCGAAGTGCCTAAGTTAAAAATCATTACTACACGGCGGAGTTGGGGGGAAGTTATCATTATTATTATCATTATTATTATTATTATTATTATTATTATTATTATTATTATTATTATTATTATTATTATTACTATTATTATTATTATCATTATTATTATTATCATTATTATTATTATTATTATTATTATTATTATTATTAATATTATTATTATTTGTGTGTGTATGTGTGTACGTGTGTGCGTGTGCGTGCGTGTGCGTGCGTTTAGTGCTTGGCATTAAAATTTTAGACATTTCAAGAACGGAATTTAATCAAATGTGACAGTTGCATTACAAAATGTTTCAAGAATTGTGTCCAAGACATACAAGAAAACAACACAAGGCAGCACTTGGCCTTATTTCAAAGCAAACCTATTTCGCAGTTTGGAATTTTTTGGTCTTGTTGTTGTTGTTGTTGTCGTTGTTGTTGTCGTTGTTGTTGTTGTTGTTGTTGGTAGTTCCCATGGGCTTTACCTTCCAGTGTTTCCTTCCACTTACATCTTGTGTCCCATCGTTGTCGTCGACGGCCTTTTTGATGTTGTTGTTGCTGTCGCTGTTGTTGTTGTTGTTGTTGTTTGTTGTTTGTTGTTATTTTCGCCATTGTGTCACCGTCCTTGTGGCCGCAATTCTGGCCATTTTCTTCGACTTCGTAGTAGAATTGTAGTGGTAGTAGTAATAGTAGTAGTAATGGTAGTAGTGATGGTAGTAGTAGTGATGATGGTGGTGTTGGTGGTGGTGGTGGTAGTAGTAGTAGCCGTGGTGGTGGTGGTGGTGGTAGTAATAGTAGTAGTAGTAGTAGTCGTGGTGGTGGTCGTGGTAGTAGTCGTGGTGGTGGTGGTGGTGGTAATATTAGTAGTCGTGGTGGTGGTGGTGATGGTAATATTAGTAGTCGTGGTGGTGGTTGTGGTGGTGGTTGTGGTGGTGGTAGTAGTAATAGTAGTAATGTAGCAGCAGCAGCAGCAGTAGTAGTAGTAGTAGTAGTATTAATAGTAGTAGTAGTAGGAGTAGTAGTAGTAGTAGTAGTAGCAGTAGTAGTCGTGGTGGTGGTGGTGGTGGTGGTAGTAGTAATAGTAGTAGTTACGGTTACTGTTTCTCTTGTCGCTATTGTTTTTGTTATTGTTTATATTTTTTTAAAAGTTACTATCTCTGTTCTTCTTGTCGTCATCGTCGTCGTCGTCGTTGTTGTTGGTTTTGTTGTCTTCCCCTGCCCTTCGTTCACATTTTCCGCCTTCTGCTCCATCATCATCATCATCATCATCATCATCATCAGCGCCCAATCACCACTACTGCTACAACTACAACCACCTCCATCGCCATCATCGTCACCACCACCACCACCACCACCAC
>NC_068993.1:11061856-11062577 GCF_001194135.2 Octopus bimaculoides
CCACCACCACCACCATCACCACCACCACCACAACCACCACCGCCACCACCACCACCAGCACCACCACCACCACCTCCGCCGCCGCCTCCAAGACCACGACAGCCACCACAACTACCATCACCATCACCATCGCTGTCATCATCATTATGGCTGTCATTGTCATCGTCATCATCGTCATTGTCATTACCATCGCCATCATGACGAACATCATCATCACCATCACAAACACCAAAACTGTAATGATGATGATGATGATGTTGATTTAAATTTATTTTTGCTGTAAATTATTCAATGTTATAATATTAATGAAATATTTCACTCCTGCAATGTACGGAATTGATGTCATTTGAAGACACTATTATTACTATTATTATTATTATTATTATTATTATTATTATTATTATTATTGTTCAGTAGTTTTATTTTTATAACGTGCTTTCACTTCACTACCGAGCGCAGCTCTGTGCGCCTTGGATATGTGCTGTGGTTTGCTGTGGTGCTCTTATGGTTACTGTATTGAAAGTGTTTTGCGTAGGATGTGTGCAGTGCCCAGTAGTGCAATTTTCTGTATGTTATATATATTTGTAAGTCCTGGTGTTTTTGTTATGTATTTGTCTGAATATTTTTTTATTATACCTAAGGCACCTACTATGATAGGAATTGTTTCTGTTATTAGATTCCACATTCGAGTTACCTCTATTTCCAGGTCTTTGTATTTTGA
>NC_068993.1:11062606-11065106 GCF_001194135.2 Octopus bimaculoides
TATTTTGAAAGTTTTTCCATTTCTTTTAGGGAAACGTTGTCATCTGCTGGTATTGATACATCAATTATTATTATTATTATTATTATTATTATTATTATTATTATTATTATTATTATTATTATTATTATTATTATTATTAATATTATTATTATTATTACTATTATTACTATTATTATTATTACTATTATTACTATTATTATTATTAGTATTATTATTATTATTATTAGTGTTAGCTGTAGTAGCTGTATTAGTTGTAGTAGTAGTAGCATGTGTGGTCGTACTAGGGTCGTTCTTATTTCATTAATGGTGTTACAGCATTAAGAGGAGAATCGTTAACACAACGGGCAAAATGCTCGTCTTCCTCATCGTCCTCATCTTCCTCGTCCTCCCATTCCTCCCTCCTCCTCCTCCTCCTCCTCCTTTAGCTGAGCAACTTGGCATCGGTAGTTCTTTTTAAAGTCTGATACTATTTTTGATCGGCTTCGTTTTGCGAAACCACTATGTTGCGGAAATGTAAACAAACCAACATCGGTTGTCAAACGATAGTGGGAAACAAGAACAAACACAGACACATATACGACAGACTTGTGCATAGTCTTCATCTGCCAAATTCACTCAAAAGGCTTTCTTCAACTTGGAGGTATAGTAGTGGCACTAGAGTAGCTAGGATGTGTGCCGCCCGGGTGACCCTTCCGTTTGCCGCCACTGCACCCGACAAAAGAAAAAAAAAACATATTGCCTACAGCAGACCCAAAAGCAGTGTCCCTTTAAAAAAGTGCCACCCGAGGCGGACCGCCCCTACCGCCCCCGCCTTGCTACGCTAGTGAGTAAAAGACATTTGACCAAGGTGCTGTGTAGTAGAACTGAACTCAAAACCACATGGTTGCAAAGCGAGCTTCTTGAAATAAAATTACGTTGAGACGTATAAGAAGTTAGACAACGTTTGTATTGACTTGAGGGTGATTTGGTTGCTATTTGTTGCAGGTCTAGCGATGACATAGTGGCTCCCAGCATTGTTTCATCTACCAATCATTGTTATCCAGAATTCTGCAAAAATCCCCTGAAGTGTCTTGCTCTCACAGTCACATTCTTCTAACTTTGAAAGATACAAACAAACAAAAGAACAATTTAGCGTCTCGTTTGCACACGCAACATCATCTTGATAGATAAGGTGTATGTTTTGCCTCGTCTCCCTGTTGTTGTTACTGGAAATTTTGATTTCTTTATTGTCCCACAAGGACAAAGAATTTAAGTCGATTACATCGACCCCCAGTGCGTAACTGGTACTTAATTTATCGACCCCGAAAATGATGAAAGGCAAAGTGAACCTCGGCGGAATTTGAAATCAGAACGTAACGATAGACGAAATACCGCTAAGCATTTCGCAAGGCGTACTAACGATTCTACCAGTTCGCCCACCTTAAATGTTACTGGAAATTCTGCGAAGATAATGCAGAGCATATTTTCGCAGACGATAGACAGGGTGTGGTTTGAGAGAAATTTGGCTACGTTCTCTACCGGGTCGATTTCGAAGGAAAACGTCCGCTCTTCCATTTCTAAAAGAAAATGCCACCTTTTTCGCAGATCCAATATTATATTTCATCACATAAAAGTGGTGAGCTGACAGAGTCATTAGTGATTCGGACAAAAAGATTAATGGTATTTCTTTCTGCTCTATACGATCAGACTTCAAATTCAGCCAAGGCCGACTCTTCCTTTTATCATTTCGAGGTCGATAAAATGAAATATCATTCAAGTACTCTTCTACTCTGAAAAAATTGCTGGCCTGGTAGCAAAATTTGAAAGAACCATATTTCATTACATGAAAGACGATAGGATGTGGTTCAAGGGAAATTTGACTGTTATTTCTTACATGTTGATCTCAAAAGAAAAGAATCTTTTCTTCCATTTCCAAAAGAAAATGTCTCTCTTCTTGTATAACTAACACTATTATATTTCATCATATGAAAGATAATTGATAGGGTGTGATTTGAGGGATATTTGGCTTTTATTTCTAGCAGGTTAATCTGAAAGGAAAGTCCATCTCTTCCATTAAAAGAAAATGTCGCTCTTTTTTGTAGAACCAATGCTATAATATTTCACCACATGAAAGATGATAGGATGAAATTTGAGGGATATTTGGTTGTTATTTCTAGCAGGTTGATCTCAAAGGAAAAAAACCCCTTCTCTTCTATGTCTAAAAGAAAATGTCGCCTTTCTCGTAAGAACCAATGTATTTCTATTCATCACATGATCGATAATACTGATAACACTGTTTCGGTATCATCTTCAGATTTACACGCCGTTTGTGCTTTCTTATTATTCGCCAATTCAACAAATATTTGCATGCGTAAACGGACAGAGACACAAACACACTAACTGATATACTGACCCACACACGCACACTCATACAATTCTATACGTACTAATACAAACACACGCAGAGACAAACTCGGACACGCTCGTACATATACATACACGTACACATACAAACATAGCC
>NC_068993.1:11067606-11071339 GCF_001194135.2 Octopus bimaculoides
GTGACAGCGTGTGGCCGCGTGGTAAATGCGTTCTGTTTATGATCATATGTTGGTAGGTTCAGTTCCTACACCAGGCAGGGCGTCGTGTCTTTCAGCATGACATTTCGTTACACGTTGCTCTTGTCTACACAGCTGCCATGTATACAGCCTCTATTCTCCATGCTGTGACATCTTGAAAATAATTATTAAGCTGTGATTTCGGGGATATTTGGCTTTTATTTCTAGCAGGTTGATCTCAATGAAAAACCCATCTTTTCCATCAAAATGTCAATCTTCTTGTAGAACCAACGCTATAATATTCCATCTCACGGAAGACGGCAAGCTGCGGTTTGAGGGATATTTGGCTGTTATTTCTTGCAGAATGAGAGGATCAGAAGTTATCCATGTCGGCCGCAACTTCGTAGAGATTGAAAACAGTTAGTGAAAGCTTGGTAAAATTTGTTATACTATACTCACTCGGAGTGGGCAGATCTCTTTCTCCCCAGCATCCACACCTTTAATTTTTCGTTGGATCAAGTGTGAGGAACCCAAGCCTGTGTCTATATTTGCTCGCAATTACATACGAGGGTGTGAGGAAAAGTTCATGGTTTTGGGTAAAAGAAAATACAGGAAGACCAATTAATTATGATTTTATTTAACATATTCCCCTCTCAGATAAACACAAGTATTGCAGCAGTCCTTCAGTTTTCCTAAGCCCTGTGAAAGAACTCAGAAGGTTAGGCCTCCAACCAGGCATTTCGTGATAACCTAAAAGTCAGGAACATTTCAGCATCTCTTGTAGACCAAAAATGTTGCCAAGATATACAGTCCTGTAATTGGTAGATGGTTCTACTGGCTGTACTGTAAACTGTAATCGGGGTGTCAGCAGGTCGTATTGCTGGGTTACCTGGTTATTTGATTACCTGGTTATTTGATTACCTGGTTAACTGACTACCTGGTTATTTGATTACCTAGTTAACTGACTACCTGGTTATTTGACTACCTGGTTATTTGACTACCTGGTTATTTGACTACCTGGTTAACTGACTACCTGACAAATCAGGTGGATGGTTTGCGTCCTCTAAATGGCTTTACGCGATGTCTGTAGTCAAGACGTTGGACTGGAGAGTGAGCTCTCTGTCGCGTATACGAGTTATGAAATCCTTCAGCGCGTGGACCTCCATCACCCCAAACTGCATTGCCTTGGTCACATGATCTAAATCTGCCCATATTTTTTTCAGAGCTCTTTCCTCCTGGGCGTGTGTCGCTGCTTCTATACAACAAGTTTTAGCCGGCACACGGCGAAACATTTGGCTACCATTTCAAACGGGTGGGCAGACTACCTAAAGGCTACCTCATTGGCTTGTTACAAATATCACATATAGACACATCTTGATGGGAGATTTTAAACATCATCTCTGTAAAAAACATTAGCTGAGATTGTTTATAATCCTCTCTTGTGTCATATAATCTGTATATTCTGTCACAGATGAAAATAAATAGATCTGTTTAGAACATTGGACGGACAAGAATACAATTATTATATACATAGAAAAAAACTATTACCATTTTCAGGGTTACGAGACCGGGCGGAAAAAGAGGGGTTCTATTTTCAGACCAATGTTAAAAGCCTTTGAAGCTGCCCCAGTTTTAAGCTATTTCCCGGGGATTCTGAAATCGATTTCATATTAGTCCAACTACCGGGCATAGTCTTCACCTGGTTACATATATTCTTGCTCCACTACTACTACTACTACTACTACTACTACGTGGAACAAATAGGCCCTGCAATAAGGGTGGAGCACTTGCAGAAAACAGCACTGCTTGGAACCACTCGAATACTCCAGAAGGTGCTCGAAAAATAAGAGGTGTTACCTTAGTTCACTGGTAGTGAACAGCTGACACCGACACCGTAGTACATCTTCAGCGTTAGAAGCTGTGCAAAGGCAATAATAATAATAATAATAATAATAATAATAATAATAATAATAATAATAATAATAATAATAATAATAATAATTGTTTTTCAATTGCCAGAAGCTCAGCAATTACATCGAACCCAGTTCTTGACAAGATACTTTATATTGTTGACCCCGAAAGGATGAAAGGCAAAAATTGACTCCAGCAGGATTTGATCTCAGTGTGTAACTAAAGAGCCGTAACTAAATGCTGCAAAGCATTTGGTCCGATGACTTCACAATTCTGCCAAGCCACCACACTAAACAACAATAACAACAACAACAACAACAACAACAACAATAATGATGAGCAGAGCAGTCACAATTAGTATTTAGTATTTATCAGTCATTAGTAGACGTAACATCATTATCATTGATCACTCGAACATCATCAACTTCATCTGGATTATTACTATTATTATTATTATTATTATTATTATTATTATTATTATTATTATCATCAATTTTGTTATCATTATCATTATTATTATTATTATTATCATCATTATTGTTATTATTATTATTATTATTATTATTATTATTATTATTATTATTATTACTGTCATTATAACAATTCTTTTTTCTTCTTCTTCTCCTTCTTCTTCTTCTTCTTCTTCTTCTTCTTCTCCTTCTTCTTCTCCTTCTTCTTCTTCTTCTTCTTTTTTTTTCTTCTTCTTCTTCTTCTTCTTCTTCTTCTTTTTCCTCTTCTTCTTCTTCTTCTTCTTCTTCTTCTTCTTCTTCTTCTTCTTCTTCTTCTTCTTCTTCTTCTTCTCGCTATTATTATCGTTATTATAATTAGTACCGTTGTTTATGCGAATTTGTTCTCGTATAGTTTTGTTGTTTGTCTGTTATCTGTTAGTTAATCATCTTACACATCAATGAACGGGATAATACAAATGTATACGGCTCCGTTACGAACATTAATTAAGCCTAAAGTAACAACTCGTAATTTATAAAATATATGTATGTATGTATGTATGTATGTATGTATATACGTATGCCTGTATGTGTGTGTATGAATGTATGAATACATACACACACTCAGGTGCATGCAGACACACGCAGATACATGAATACGAGGATATAAGTGTGTATGTCTGTATACGCAGACTTGAGAGTAAGTATATTCATGTATATGTATATAATAGATATCTAACATTATCTATGGAGGTGTAACACACACACACACACACACACATATACACACGCGCACACACACACACACACACACACACACCACACCACACACACACGCAGGTACGCACACACATATACACGCGTATATTGCATTTCATATATAAGTATATGTAAGTTTAGATGTATATATGTGTGTATGTATATGTGGATTTATATATATATATATATATATATATATATATATATATAGATAGATAGATAGATATGGTCATGTATACAGATATTTGTGTGCGTTTGTGAATGTATATACAAATGTACATACATACATACATATATGAACATATAAATATAAACACGCACAGATATGTATATACATAGCCACGTTCACACACTCACACACATACGCATGTATGTGTGTGTGTGTGTGTAAGTAAATACAGAAAGAGAGGTGCAGGGGGAAGAAAAAGAGACAGAGAGAGAGAGAGAGAGAGAGAGAGAGAGAATGAAAGAGAGTCAGTGAGAGTGTGATTAGTGATATGAGTAGGTTCGAATGCGTATATTCTTAAGCGTGTATACACCTATCTACCTGCAAGTGTAAATGTGTCATATATATATACACAAACACACACACATATATACATGCATATATGTTTATATAT
>NC_068993.1:11072841-11073648 GCF_001194135.2 Octopus bimaculoides
AGCCTACGCTCTTCAACTGAAAGGAACACAGAAAGAAACAAGGAGATAAACAAGGAGAAAAAATATATAAACGTAGTGGTCAGCGATCTATCATGGCGAATGCCGGACAGAAGGATCACACAGGGGAGCTAAGAAAAAGGGGATACGAGGGGTGTATGAAAAGTCTTGACCCTCAAAAAGAGAAACAAAACATGGTACAAGACTTCTGATGAAGGTAGAAGCCTCCAAGTCTGAAAGGCCTCGAAAGCTCAAAATGTTTCATACATTCCTCGTATATAGGTATATATATATGTAGAAAAACAGAAAGATCGATAGATATATAAGTGGACAAGACTATAGGTAGAATTCGAAACCCACAACTGTCTGGGGAGTGCTCAGCCACTTGCACATTAATTTCACGAGCAGCCTGTTCCGTTGATTGGATCAACTGGAACCCTTGTCATCGTAACCGGCGGAGCGCTACAAATTGTTGATTGAAATCATGGTGTGCATGTGTATGTGGGTGTGTGTGTTTCTGTGTGTGTGTGTGTGCGTGTTATATGCAGATTCTGTTAGTTATTGTTCATGTTGTTGTTCTTGCCGGCATCATGCACTATATTTATTTATTCATTTATTTATTTATTTATTCTTTATTCCATACATAGCTTTTATTTGTTTTTTTAAATATTCCTTTAGATAACTCTGCACCAAACAAAAACGTCAAGATCCATTCCTGCAGAAACAACATCAACACCGAATGGTTCGGAACACACACACACACATACATGCATATATATATATACATACATATATATATATATATATATA
>NC_068993.1:11077205-11078283 GCF_001194135.2 Octopus bimaculoides
TATATAATTTATATATATATACATACATATATATTATTCATCCTATTGGTCTCTTTTGTCTAACTGCTAAGCAATGGTGACGTAAAGAAACCTGCCCCGGTTTTCAAACAAAGACACAAAGCTCACAGTTGCAGTCACACACACACTTGCGCGCACAGACAGACACACACATACATATACACACGCACATACACCCGACAGATTTCTATGCAGCTTCTGTGTACCAGATTCACTAACAAGGCATTAATTAGCCCGGGGATACCGTAGAGGACACTTACTGAAGGTGCTGCGCAGTGGGACGGAGCCCAAACTCACATGGTCGGAAAACGGGTTTATTAACCACTAGCACTGCTTTCCTTTAGTTAGCTATTATTGTATTTATTGTGTGTCGAGGACAACACGTGCAGCTAAGCACTGTTTGTGTTTCTAGCATCTTGAATGTCTCATCTAGTTTGCATGTTTGTATTCTATGCTTTTGTTGCAAAATAATTATTTCCTTTTACAACAGTAGAATTGTAAATTGAATGTTGATAATGACGATGACGATGATGATGATGATGGCGATGATGAATATAGCGTTAATGTTGGATGCGTTACTGTATGCTAATTTTAAAGTATTAGTGAAATATTTCCTAAAAATTCTAAGACGTGTCTGGTTTTTTCATGCTGGTCAAAGAATAAATTTTCAGCTTCCATTGCATCGGTAGAACGCAAGAGCCACGACTGACGAGTCTGTCGTGTGAATAACTGAATGGCAGAAACGATATATAAAGAAAAAAAAAGGCTCAGTAAATTGCTTCATTCTTTATTCATGATATTTTTTTTGCCGTTTTAACGGATTACAAAACTAGTTCTTGCTTCTAAGAACAGAAGAAAGAACGTTCCTAATTTAGTATTTAATTCCTGTAAAATTCTGGAAAAAAAATATAAAAGAACTAAATGCAGTGTTCGCTGGATATTAGGTATTGCCAAAAAAAAAAAAAAGATAATAATAATAAAATAGAAGTGAAGACGGCGCAAAGAACGACATGAAGAATTTTATAAAATTTTTTAAAAGGTATCTTTTTTTTCATATTGC
>NC_068993.1:11078597-11080195 GCF_001194135.2 Octopus bimaculoides
CTGGTATTTAATTTATCGACCCCGAAAGAATGAAAGGTAAAGTCGACCTCGGCGGAATTTGAACTCAGAACGAAAAGAGAGACGAAATACCGCTAAGCATTTCGCCCGGCGTGCTAAAGTTTCTTATTTCTTTATTGCCCACAAGGGGCTAAACATAGAGGGGACAAACAAGGACAGACAAAGAGATTAAGTAGAATACATCGACCCCAGTGTGTAACTGGTACTTGATTTATCGACCCCGAAAGGATGAAGGGCAAAGTCGACCTCAGCGGAATTTGAACTCAGAACGTAAAGACAGACATAAGAAATACGATATTACATAGGGTGTTGGTCGAAATTTGACAGAGCTATTGATAACTAAGCAAAATAAATCGGCGCAGGAATGATTGTATGGTTAAGGAGGTAGGTTTGCAACCACATGGCTTTGGGTTCAGGTCCAACTGCGTGGGGCCTTGGGCAAGTGTTTTCTACTATAGCCTCGTACCGAGCAATGCATTGGTTGACGGAAACTGTATGGAAGCGAGCTGGCAGAAACATTAGCACGCCGGGCGAAATGCTTAGCGGTATTTCGTCTGCCGCTATGTTCTGAGTTCAAATTTCGCCGAGGTCGATTTTGCCTTTCATCCTTTCGGGGTCGATGCAATCGACTTAACACCTTTGTCTGTCCTTGTTTGTCCCCTCTAAGTTTAGGCTCTTGTGGGCAATAAAGAAATAGGAAAATGTATGGAAGCCCGTCGTATATATGTTTATATCTGGGTGTCTTTATGTTTGTACATATCCTTGACATCCAAAGTTGGTTTCTTTACGTCTCCTTAACTTAACAGCTCGGCAAAAGCGATCGATAGAATAAGTACCAGAATTAATAAAATAAGTACCGAAGTCAATTTATTCGCCGACAACCACTTCCAGATGGTGCTCCAGCATGACTGCAGTCCAATGAATGAAACAAGTAAAATATACAAAATAAAACAAATAAAAACTGAATAAAAAATACACGACTGTGACACGACTAAGCATTGAAACCGTGACGTGAAGACAAGGTGTGCATTTGTTTGCACAAACAAATACCAGATTACTAGTAACTTCCTCACCCATCACCTGTTATTTTGCTGCTGCTGCCTTTGGTCTCTCTATCCTGTTCTCCATCCTTACTAATAAACTAATCATTCTAAAGCTAGTTGATTGCTTGTCAGTTTAGCGCTTGCTTAACAGAGATTTATTTAGAACAAGGAGTAAATGTTGTTTTATGAATACTTCGCTGTTGCTCGGATACAATAGTTTTCTTACAGATCTATTGAAAACCTTACGTGTTCGTATATACATACATACGTACATACATACATAATACATACATACATACATACATGCATACATACATACATATGTATATACATACATACGTACATACATGCATACATACGTAAGTACGGACATACATGTATACATGCATACACATACAATCATACGTACATATATATATATATAATATATATGACATATATGTACATACACACACACACATATATATATATACACATATATGTATGTGTCTGTACACAGACACACACACACATGTATGTGTGTATACATTCACTCAT
>NC_068993.1:11080369-11081393 GCF_001194135.2 Octopus bimaculoides
ATACATACATACATACATACATGCATACATACATACATATGTATATACATACATACGTACATACATGCATACATACGTAAGTACGGACATACATGTATACATGCATACACATACAATCATACGTACATATATATATATATAATATATATGACATATATGTACATACACACACACACATATATATATATACACATATACATATACACGCACATATGCGCACACATATGTATATATATATATACTCAATATGCAACGACTGGAATAAAAAACAAATCATATGTTGATTACGACAACAACAACAACGAAACTTACAAGGAAAAATTTGTAACAAAATCAAAGCAAATATAAAAAAAAAAAGCCAACAACACATTTTCAAAACTCCCTTTCCTTCGTCTCACGAAGCATGTGCTTTAGTTTAGCCACTTAGCGAAAATGTTTATAGTCATTCATAATATCTCATTCTCAATTACACGACAGAACGTCTGTTATAAATTTTGTTCTTAGATACATTTTGTTTCTATCAACAAAGGACTAAAATATTCTGGTGGTGGCGATGGTACTGGTGGTATTGGTGCCGGTGATAGCGTTGCTGGTGAAACGTACGTACATACATACATGTATGCATGCATGCATACATATGTATGGAGAGAAAGACGCTGTATTATACAGTTACGCACGTCTACGCATTGGTGCTGGATAGACACTCACGCCGGATTGTTTTGTAGTCGTTGATGTGCGTAATGGCACTGCTCGTGACATGTGCATACATACATACATACATACATAGCTATATACATACATGCATACACACATACATATATATGTATATATACGTATGCATACATACATACATACATACATACATACATACATACATGCATGCATACATACATGCATACATATATAAACGTATACACATGTATATATATATATATATATATATATATATATATATATATATAAATTCATATATGTTATATATATATTCTATATATACACACACACATATATTTACTAATGTGTG
>NC_068993.1:11081403-11084598 GCF_001194135.2 Octopus bimaculoides
ATAAAGGCACAAGCAAACATACATATGTGAAGAGACAAAGTGACACGCAAAAAAGAAAATACACAGGCAAGCAGACATACGCACAAGTGTAGGGTACACATGAAATTAATACATAGGTCAACAAACACATGTCTATTCGTTGGCTACTGGTGTTGTTGAAACAGTTTGAATGGTGCATAAAATAAGGAGAGACATTTTAAGAGACATTGTATTTAAATATTTACTGTAATTTTAAAGTGGCAATCACATTTGGATAGGCGAGAGCGAAAGAGACAGGTGAATGGGTGGTGTTTAGAGCACTATTTCTCATGGCTCTCTGCGATATGATTTTAAATCTCGCCGACATTTAATTTTATTTTCAATCTTCCAGGATCGATCAATAAAGTAACAATCAGGATTGTAAATTAGAAAGCGTTGCTAGAATTTTGGATGAATTGTCTTGCGATGGTTGTTTTTGTTCTTTTGTATCCTAAGATCTTGGCTAGTAGACTAAATTCCTGTTCTGATTTAACCCCTACCCCTAGTCCTTGCAAACATCCGACCCCAGTCTCCGTCAGATAAGACGATTTTGAAATGGGACAACCCTTATCCCATCAGCTTTAAATGTTTATTTGATTACCGTATAAAGTGCACTTATCTATTCAAAATAATGTTTAAAAAAAAACAAAAAAGCATAAATTATCTCTGATCCCAAATTCAAAATTGGGCCTTGGGCCTCCTATAAACTTTAATACCCTTAAAACTTTTTACTTTTCTCAATAGTACTGGTGAAATGGGGGTGCGACTAATATGCCCGTGAAACTTTTATGTCAAATACGGTATTTGCCGACTGATACTGCAGTAGTTGAAATGTTTCCTTTATTTCAAAAGTTCACTTCTGTTTGATGTTCTCTTACATGAAACTTGGGAGCAACCGTTTGCGAAGCTTTTCAGTTCCAATAAATCTATATATTAGTAAAATATAAAGACTTTTAAGTTCGTAGTTTAATGGCAGAAGAATAATCTAACCTCTCGGAATTGTAGCATGCAAGACTACAAAGACACGTCGACAGGTAAAATAGACCAAGACACATGACAAAGGTATATATTTTTATAAATGTTAGCTTAAGACAATTTGCTTTAGGATTAGCTAAATTCTATGATATTCTTACATCGTCAAAATCACAATTGAACTCGAAATGTGATACGAATGACTGTATGTATTCTGACGTCACTGTATTAAATACATCACGGTAGATTACCGACAAACCATAAAAACGACACAATTTATACAGCAAAATAGAACTGCCGTGACAGATTAACGATAAATGAGTGCTACATGGATGGTAATCGGCTTGGGAAAAAATCGTTATAAAAGTGTTGCCGTATAGCATAAAATAAAACATATAATGATAGAGTATTTATTATAAGGCTGTTATTGTAAATGGTACTTTTATATTAAAAATGTACTTTTAGAAAAAACACAGTCACGTTTTTTCAAAACAGCACAATGTCAACATTTGAAAAAGAGAGATATATCGTTAGACATTAGATCACAAAATAAGGCAGGGAGCTGACACACCGGACAAAATACTTAGCGTTATTCCGTCTGTGATTACGTTCTTAGTTCTAATTCCGTCGAGGTCGACTTTGCCTTTCATCCTTTCAGGGTCGATAAATTAAGTACCAGTCAAGTAGTGGGGTCGATGTGATCGATTGGCCACTCCCCACAAAAATATAGGCTTTGTGCCTATAGTAGAAAAGATTATTATTATCATTATTAAAGCCCGAACGGTATTTCGCCCGTTATTACGTTATGAGTTCAAATTCCACCAAGGTCGGTTTTTGCATTTTTATCCTTTCGGGTTCGCTAAAATAAGTACCAGTTAAACACTGAGTTCGATGTAATCGACTAGTCCATTTCCCTAAATTTCAGGCCTTGTACCGTTAGTAGAAAGGGTTATTATTGTTATTATTTACTACGCCAGATAAAATGCTTTGCAGCATAACTTCCCACTCATTTACGTTTTGAGTTCAAATTCCACCGAGGTCGACTTTGCCTTTCATATAGTTTAGTATATAGTTTAAATACCAGTCAAGCATTATGGTCGACATAAACCGTTATCCACACCGTCGCACCATCCCAAAATTTCAGACCTTGTGCCTACAGTAGAAAGAATTAGATCCCAAAATATTACGAGTCATAATTTTACTAATCACAGGAGAAAAGTCGTGATTTTCAGTGTAGCTATCAGCACACAAGAGACTCAATAATATGTCTGCTTTCATAAGCATCAATATAGTTTACAAAGAGATTATGATGTAACTGAAATTACAATAAGACCTGAAAAAGGCTTGGCCCTTTTAATCCCCTGTCGCGCTGTCTATGCATATCTGACTAAATTAAGAAGGAAATTTGAAGGAAATTTCAATGCATATTTAACGATCAATCCTGGTTTATCCACCACAAAGAACAAAATGAGACTTAAATTTATATTGTAGAAAGCACAGATACGAAGTATGTTAGATTAGAAACTGGTATTCGGTATTCCTTGAAAATAATCTGGAATGATTGGTGAAAGTTTCTCTGTTCAGGTGAAAACTTCACGGGATAAGCTTTCCTTATTGAAGCTGAGCGGCAACAAGCTAGGTAAATGTAGAATCAAAAGAAAGATATGCAAATTGTTTAAGCGGAGAATTAGAAACAAATTTATATGATCAGTGTGTCTACATAGATACGTACATACAAACACACACACACACACACACATACATACATACATACATACATACATACATACATACATACATACATACCTTCGTACGTTTGTAAATACATATACACGTATATACGTAAATACATACACATATATATATATATTTGAAAACATATTTATCTATCTATCTATCTATATATATATATTATTTTATTCTTTGACTGCGGCCATACTGGATCACCGCCTTTAGTCAAAATTATCGAACCACAAACATAAACACACACACATACACATATATATATACGACGGGCTTCTTTCAATTTTGGTCTACCAAACCCACTCACGAGGTTTTAGTCGGCCCGAGGCTATAGTAGAAGACTCTTGCCCAAGGTGCCACGCAGTGTCACTGAACCCGGAACCATGTGGTTGGGAAGCAGGCTACTTACTACACAACCACTCCTGCGCCTATATATATATATATATATATATATATATATAT
>NC_068993.1:11084643-11085921 GCF_001194135.2 Octopus bimaculoides
TATATATATGATATATACAGTCAAATGGTCAGAGTCAAATGACTGAACTGATTAAAAGAATAAAAGAATACATGTGAGTTTTATTTCTATCAATGCTGGTGTTGACGTAACCATTAATGATTTGAGTGGTGATTGTGCTTGTACCTTTTGGTTTTAAATTGCGAATAACCACTTTAATAATCTATAATTTCCATCTTACCATTTTACTGAACAAGCCACTGATTCCTATGGCATTTTCTTTAAACTGACAAGGCGAGTTAGCTTAACCCTAAGCAATGGAGAAGCGTCACTGATGAGGATTAATACTATCCGAAATCATCGATGATAGGACGCTCTCGCTTGTTGTGTGGAGGTTATCTCCCTTGTCTGTCAATAGATAGTGCTTTGTTCGTGACTAAGACTTGTTTTGACTCTTATCTCTAGCAATGCTGGTGGTAGCTTGCACCTTTGGTTATTTATGCCTTTTGGTTTCAGATTACTAGTCACCTAAATAATTAATAATTTTACGCATATACACACACATATATAGATACGTGTGTGTGAGTATGAACGACGTTGGCATAAAGTTACAAATTGATAAGGTTGAAAATCAGATTTTCTGCTTACTTTGAAATTAAAGCAACAACAAAAAACATAATAACAGCTGTAGCAGCAGCAACAACAACAACAACAAGACGTACAACAACCACAAACATTTGTATTCGTGACAAACTATAAATTAGTATACATTGTAGCCAGAAAATAAAGCGAGAACGTTTTGTCGCTATGAAGCCGTACACCATGTATCGTCTACAATATGTCAACCAATTATGAAAACATCGTGTTTATCAAGTGACAGATATCAATTGTGTTGTTAGATAAAGTAGCAAGGGTTTGAAGATCAGTCTTTTATGGACTTTGAGTATGAGAGGGCAGATGACAGAAAAACAGACTTATATGTAAACACGCACAAACATACACACGTTCACACACACACACACACACACACACACACACACACACACACACACACACACACACACACACACACACACACACACATACACGCACACACATATGTACTACGGCACTCCGTGGATTACGACGACGAGGGTTCGAGTTGATCCAATCAACGGAACAGCCTGCTTGTGCAATTAACGTGCAAGTGGCTGAGCACTCCACAAACACGTGTACCCTTAACGTAGTTCTCGGGGAGATTCAGCGTGACACAGATTGTGACAAGGCTGGCCCCTCTGAAATATAGGTTGCAACAGAAACAGGAAGAAAGACCGAAAGTTG
>NC_068993.1:11086809-11089141 GCF_001194135.2 Octopus bimaculoides
ATATATATATATATATATATATATATATATACTAAATGATGCACTTTGATAAATAATAACACCACCTACAACCGATTCTAACCAAACGTATTTTTGGATAGAATACAACGTATTCTATCCAAAATATCGACGACTCTGCCATTTCGATGTCGTCTTACGCAGTCTTAAAACGTAACCATTAATAATATGGTTTCAAGTGCACTTAGCATAGGAAAAGCGACAGGATGCTCACGGTGCCTGGACTGCAGTTAATTATAGGTCTGGTGCATCTAGAGCGCTATGGTTTGGATGGGGCGGAGACTGAACAGATACCAATAACGGACAAACTATTCCTTGACGATGTATTTATGTAGTCACTCGCTCTGCAAGAAATAACGGCCGGAATACTTCCTCTTTTTCTCTCGGATAACAACACATCGTCTTTAAAATGAAAATTCGTTATATCATATAGTTTTAAATATTTCTAAACAAGATAGGATGGTCATGGTGGGACTATCCTTAATCATACGTCTGCTCCATCAGAGCTAACACAGTGTTGTATAACAACAGCAGCAACAATAATGGCAGCCTAATTTCATTCAAATTGCAAGCCATTGCTTAGAAAGCGTTAGGAGTACATTGAAGAATATTAAAAAGCTGGCGCTCCGTCGGTTACGACGACAAAGGTTCCAGTTGATCCGGTCAACAGAATAGTCTGTCCGTGAAACTAACCTGTAAGTGGCTGAGTACTCCACACATGCGTACCCTTGGCGTAGTTCTCAGGGAGACTCAGCGTAACACACAATGTGACAAGGTCGGCTCTTTAGAATACGGGTACAATTCATTTTTGCCTGCTGACTGGACTGGAGCAACGTGAAATAGTGTCTTGCTCATGAACACAATGTGTCACCGGGAATCAAACTCATGACCTAACGTTCGTGAGCCGAATACCCTAACCACTAAGCCACGTGCCTATTAAAGTATATAGACCTCTATGTGGTCACTTGAGATGCTAGAAATGGCAGACTAATCTCATTCAAATTGCAAACCATTATTTAAAAAGCGCTAGGAGTACATTGAAGAATATTGAAAAAACTGGCAGAAGGAAAAAAAATGGGATGTTTTCTGCTAGAAAGTTACTAACCATATGTGTGCATGGATGAGAGTTGAGCTGGGACTAGACATCAAGTATCACGATTAGAACAACCTAAACGAAGACGGATTATGTAAATTCACTCAGATTGCTAAATAACAAAAACGGCATCGACAATAGCGGCAGCCATAACATGTGTAACAACGAAAGGAAGAGTAGGAAGAAGAAGAAGAAGAAGAAGAAGAAGAAGAAGAAGAAGAAGAAGAAGAAGAAGAAGAAGATGATGATGAACCCTTTTCGTTTCTTTCTTTTCTATTTTTCGTGTCTCTTATTCGTTTGTTTCTCGTCTTCCTCCTTTTCTTATTCTCCTTCCTTTTTGCTTTTACTTCGTATTTTCCTCCTACTTCCGGTTTCTCCTTCATTCTTCCTTCCCTTTCCCTAATTCTTTTTCGTTTTCCTTCCACATCACCTTCTCCTTCTACTTCTTCTCCTCCTCCTCCTCCTCCCCTCCCCCCCTCCTCCTCCTCCTTCTTCTTCTTCTTCTTCTTCTTCTTCTTTTCTTCTTCTTCCTTTTCTTCTTCTTCTTCTTCTTCTTCTTCTTCTTCTTTTTCTTCTTCTTTTCTTCTTCTTGGTACTAAAACAACAACAACAACAACAACAACAACAACTACTACTACTACTACTACTACTACTACTACTACTACTACTACTACTACTACTACTGCTGCTGCTACTGCTGGTGGTGGTGTTGTTAGTAGTAGTAACAGAAGAAGAAGAATATGAAGAAGAAGAAGAAGAAGTAGAAGAAGAGGAAGTAGAAGAAGAAGAAGAAGAAGATAGAGAGGAAACGTAAAATAAAATAAATACCCTTTTTATTTCTTATTCAGTGGAGCTATCAATGTCCACTAATACCCGATGTCGAACAATAAACAGAGAAAGATTGAATTTCGGAAGAAGAACAACACCAAACAAGCTGAAGACCTAATAAAATCGTTGTACTACTTATGTTTTCATTGGACTTTCCACCTTTTCTGTCCTGACATAAAACAGTGTTATCACACCTTATACAAGTCGAAATCTTCGTTGCAGCTGTCGCCATTTTCATATTGTACACATCTCCACCGTTTATCGGTGCTGTCGTTATATTAGACTTATATACATACAGAGATATTTGCGTTGCACATGTTTGTAAGTGTTGGCGTACGAGAACGGTATGTATATACATACATACATACATACATACATACATACATACATACA
>NC_068993.1:11089151-11089696 GCF_001194135.2 Octopus bimaculoides
TATATATATATATATGCACATCATATATATATTAATATATATTATATATATCATATGTATATATATGTATATATATGTACATAAACACATATATATACATACATGTATGCAAGTGCACTTACGCTTTATATGTGTGAGTGCGCACATAGATGTATATATACATATACACGTTTACGTATATATGTGTCTCTGTGTGTGTGTATGTGTGCATGTACGTATATGGAGATGCTAGTGCACACGCGATGATGTGCGTTTCTGGGCATATGCGCATATATTTAATATATATCTGTTCTTTGGTTTTATAGAAGAATTGTCATGAATCTTGGCGCTTCCTGAGTGGCATCGACACAGCAGGATTGTTCTGGAACATACAACGGAATTGGACCCGTCTAAAATGGAAAAGAGATGGAAAGGAAATTGGCGACAGTTTCAATAATAGATGAATATATTGAATTAAAGGACAACGTGGGATATATATATATGTATATATATATATATGTATATACATATATATATATATATATATATATATATATATATATATA
>NC_068993.1:11090972-11091377 GCF_001194135.2 Octopus bimaculoides
TATATATATATACATATATATATATATATATATATATATTCATGCATATACATATGCACTTTAAATGCTTACATATAAAGCACTACATATATCACGTGTCATTGCTTTGCTTCCATTTATTTCATTCAACTTTACAGGAATACTACTACTAATACTACTACAACTACTACTACTAATAATAGCTGAACAATAACAAAAACAGCAACAACAACAACAATAACAATAATAATTTGTTTTATTCTAATGGTTTCTTCATATGCCATGGAGCAAGAAGGAAATGACATTAATATACAATGGAATATCATTGTTGATTTTCTTTTGACTTACATTCATGTCAAATCATTACAATACATTACAGATAAACAAATAGATAACTGAAAGTAACATGGCGTTCTGTGTATATAT
>NC_068993.1:11092137-11094442 GCF_001194135.2 Octopus bimaculoides
ATATATATATATATATATATATACATATATGTTCATATACTTGGAAATGGATGCGTGGCGTTCGATCATAATATTATATAAATGATATATAATATATGCATATATACATACCTACATATATATGTATATATACATGCATATATGGGTACAGAACATCAATAAAACGTGAAAAAGAGAAACAAGAACATAAACAAAAACATAGAAAACGAACTCTTTTTCGAACAACGAAAGAAACAAATAGAGAAACGAGACATGCAATATAAAGAACATTCGCTTCATCAGTTGTCCCCTGGTTTATCTACTCCGCGTTTCGAAGGTAGGAACAAGACGCGACTTCGTTAAAACTGTCCTCTCCGCAAAGCAAATTAAATATATTTGGGATTTTTTGCGGAGGGTTAAAGTGGTAACAAAAACACGACAGTAAGAACAAAACAGTAAAAACAAACAGCGAGGGCTCTGTTAAGCCAAGACGATGTGAAGTGGTGAACGCTGGAAAAACGAGCTTCGAGAAGAGAGAGGTAAAAGCATGTCTTGTCTTTAGGAAGGAAGTGTAAGAAAGATAGATAGATAGCCGTTAGTCACGTGTGAGCAACGAGAGAGTCAAGGAGGAAGAGTGAGAGAGAGGGAATGGTGAAGGGGAGAGGAGAAGAATAGGGAAAGGGTGAGAAAGAAAAACAGAAAGGAAGAAGAACAAGGGAGGGAGATAGATAGAAGGAATAGAGATAGAATAAAAGTGCTAGATAGGTGGATGGTTTCTAATATCGGCAACAGATCATAGTTTTTTGAGAAAAGAGTATAATCGAGCGAATTTGGGAGCAGAACTATAGTCGATTAAATCTACCTCTTTGTCATCTCTGTTATACAACGCCATAACTATTAATAATAATGTAGACAGCAACAATATTTCTGCACTTGGAACCAAGCCTCACATTTACATAGAATGCAACGAAATATAGAATATTCATATTTAACCTCTTAATCTCGTTGCCAATGTGTATCTGCATACAACAGAGAATAGTTACAATGTTATTTATGACAACAATCAATATTAAGGTTTATGCTGTTATCATTTTCTCTCCAGTTAAAGCGTTCAACTGCCTGTACATTTTAAAATGGAGGTAGCTAACTGCTGTTATTTCCATAAAGATATTCAGACTCAGCTAAAACAGTACGATATCCCGATATGCGATTTAATGTTAGCTATATATGAATCCCATCTGCAGCATTTAGTAGTCATTTTTAAAAGCATTATTGGAGGTAAGCTAGATACTTAATAAGACCTCCAATTTTTTATAGTTTATCGATTTTTTCGTAGCAAAGGACTGATTTATGTATATTATTTCCTAACTCTATTGGTCACTATTCACACAAGTAAACTATGGAGTTATACTTTAAAGTTTCACAAAGTTGTAGTCATATATTGAGTTATATATTTTTTCTCATGTTTCACACTTTAAACGTATTTTGCTGCATAGATATATTTTGCTTTAGATTCGGTTTAAACTAAGATCAGGGTTTTGAATTGATATATAAATTAGCTACAGGACCAAAGACATCAGTGACGATGCATTTAGTGGAAAAAAAATGACTCCAATGGTTGACTAACGGTGTAAGCCGTTAGCTTAGTGGTAAGGATGTTGCACCCACGATTACAAGATCTGATCGAGATTTCGACTGCTAGACCGGGCGGTGTGTTTTGTCCTTTAGCAAAGACTGCATTTCGCGTTGCTGCAGTTCATTCAGTTGTAGAAAAGTAACTCTGCTGCGGATTAGACTTCGTTCCGTTCAGAGGTAATGTTGTGATCTCGGTCAGTTGTGCGTCATGAAATCCGGGTAAGCGGCCCGATGAGTCCCAGGAATCGAGACGGTATTGAAAATGGCAATGATGATGAGGATGGTGACAAGATAATGAATTAGTGCTTCATTAAAACGCTTAGCTGTATTTCGTCTGTTCTGAGTTGAAATTCCACCTAGGTTCACTTTACCTTTCATCTTTTCGGGGATGATAAATAAAGTACCAGTTATATACTGGGGTCGATCTAATCGACTGGCCGCTTCCCCCAAAAGTTCGGGCCTTGTGCCTAGAATAGAAAAGATTCTCCTCGATATATATATTGATTTTTTTCGATTTCCAATATGAGTGGGCGCAGTTTGTTGAATTTTGTCGAATGAATTTTCAAACATTAAACATTTAACAATACTTATTATTTATCTACGCTGTGTCTGTATACATACGTATATATACAAACATACATACATACATACATACGTTTGTTTATATATATATATATATATATATATATAT
>NC_068993.1:11095832-11096841 GCF_001194135.2 Octopus bimaculoides
TTTTTTTTTTTTTTTTTTTTCCTTCCTTCCCCCTCCCAAAAAGAAAAGCTCTACATTGTATTTGTCCCATCTTCGTTGAGCCCTGTGTGGCTAATAAAAGAAATGTATCTATCTATCGACCATATACAAACTCACAGACAGGCACATTGGTAAACTGATTGCGAGATAGACATGACTTTTACGTGACTGTATTCAGAAGTGAGTGTAAGTTGGTGTAAATAAATTTATTATGTTTTTCTGCAGATCTCATATCTGTTTTTACAGTATATGAAAAATTCAGAAGAAGAAAGGGGAAAGAAAAATATTGTCTCTAGCATTTGAAACCCATTGTTATCAATATGTGGAGATTGAGGGAAGTTGTGATATATCTCAAAAAGTGCCGTGCAAAATGTTTTCTTAATATATGCATAGAAAGAAAACAAAAACAATCAATCCGCCTTTATTCTTTTACACACGCACAGAAAAACGCCCTGAAATTCATAAACATTCGCTAACTTACAAATACACGCGCTTAAACAATGAAAAAAATTGTTTGTTTGTTTGCAACATTGGTGGTATGTAACTTACTACCAACAATGCTAAAAAGAAAAGCATTATATATAGAAAATAAGCATTTATTGTACTTAACGTTTCAACGTTGAATGATCGTGGCATAATTTTTTAAGTAAATCATTTGCGCTGCATTTAGAAGATTTTTTTCGTAGTGCACTTTCGCCATTTTATATTAAAATGCTAAATTATTTTGCTATTGCAAATATAAAGAAAAAATCGAAACAAAACTATGTGAAACAGTTTTAGATGCGTTATTTCAAAGGGAGTGGTACACACAGAGATGCACGCATACACACATGCGCATACACTCGCACATACACACGCACACACACACACACACACACACAAGTTCATACACACACATGCACAAGCATGTATTAGAAATACACACACACATATATATAAGTATATATGTATGTGTATACATATATATATATATGTATATATATAAGTATAT
>NC_068993.1:11097134-11100362 GCF_001194135.2 Octopus bimaculoides
TATAAACACACACACAGACACGTGCACGCACACACACACACACACACACACATTATAAACACATATTTATAAATACAAGGACGTGTTTGTGTGTGATAGAATGTATCAAACTAGTTTGATTGTCAGTTTTGTTGGTAATTCCTGGAATTAATCCATTTAATAGCGTGCAAGTTATCTCCCTTGGAATCATTTTCTAAAATACACCTTGTATTGTTACATATTTTATTAATGAACATTTTATCTCAGTTAATGTTATGTCTCAACGCTACTGCTATCTAGCACATTCGGATGATCTCTACTCAACCGCTACACAACTGCTACTCGACTGCTACTCAACACTCCTACCACGGCCAGACTACCTCTATTTATATGTCTTGGGAGATCCTACTTCTTCGCCTAAGGACGTCGACACAACAGTTAAGAAATGATGAGCCTTTCCAGGGCTTCTTCTGTGTGTGATACCAGAGCAGAATCATCTGCAAAGAGCTTCTCCTCGATCAGGACGCTTCTGATTTTGGTCTTGGCACGGAGACGCGAGAGATTGAACAGTTTCCCGTCACTTCTACTGTGCAGAAACACTCCATCATCTGATGTCTCGAAGGCATGTGACATTTTTGAAGCAGAATGAAGAGGCCGTTTCTCCTTTCCAAGTCAAAAGCCTTTGTCAGATCAATGAAGGCCATATATAATGGCATTTTCTGCTTTCTGGACTTCTCCTGAAGTTGGCGTATGGAGAATATCATGCCAATAGTTCATCTGCTTCTAAAGCCACACTGCGATTCTGGATAAATTCGAGAAGCAAGCAGTTGTAGCCATAGAAGACACTACATACATCCATAGAAGTTAATGCCACAACTAAGCCAGAATTGACAATATTTTAGTCGGACTAAATAGGAAGGTATTTATGTGTAAACGCATTATACATATGCAAACTATCACTGGTTTCATGTAAGAAACAGACATATGGTGTGTCTAGTGAAAAGAATTATAATCCTCAAACCCATTTTAATAACAAATAAAGAATCGAATAAATATTGTCTGCGTAATATCGTGTGAGACGGGGAAGTCTGAGAAAAATTGAGACCAAACTCATTTGAATTTACAGAAAAATTGTATTATCGAGAGGCTGTTGCTGTAACTTCCATCCATCCGTTCATCTTTACCAGACACTATTCCTGGGAGAATTGTGGTGGTAAAGTCCTCTGGTAATTCCTCCATAGAGGCTTATCAGGAGTGTCCGTCATTACATTTTATAACTGGATTTCTAAGTGGGACCAACTGGGACTGTGTATATTATCCAACAATCTTGTTCTTGGTTTACGCCTGAGGTCTCCTACTAGAAGAAACTATCTTATGACTAAGGTTTATACTGTCAACGTGAATCAGTGAAGTCGGTGTTAGTGCATGAGTGAAGGCTTAAAATCATAAGCAGAATGCTTTGTAGAAAGTAAAAGTCAACAAAGCGGGTATTTCGGGAGACAGAAGATAGGAAAACAAAATTAAAGAGATGTGAAGGAAGAAGAATCTAGAAAGTGTAGGTGCATTTCGATGAAAAAAGTAAACGAGGGGAAGAGGAAGTGAATAAACACAAAGACGAACGTATGAGAAAATGCCCTTTAAAAGTAAAGTGGAATGTAAAATGCGGTCCGGAAGGTGTGCGTTCCACTTATAATATTAACTTGCGTATGTGAGGGCATGTTGCAAAGAATTCACTCTTCCTGTCATCTTCTGTCGCCACATACTGCGTTTGTCATACTTTCTTCTTTTGGTCTTGAAATGAAAAATATTCTATAATATCTCAAACATTTAAACCAAAATTCATTATGGAATGTAGTGTGAGATTCAGCGACTATCTTTAATTTTAATATCAAGTTTTATTTCAATTTGAGAATCATATTTTCGTTGTACAAATTTCATTCTTTGCTAAAGAAATGGCCGAAATTTGCCGCGGAACTTCGATTATTTTGTATCAAGCCCTACCTATGCCCTTTTAACTTTCATAGTCTCACGTTGGAAACCCCGTGCTGAGTGTGCTTCTAGGTTGGTAATAGAAGTAGATCTTGATGTAAATCGAGAAACAAAGCTGCGAAGTCTCTCCCCTGTTCTCATAATAGCCTTCCGGATCTGTTTGGGGATGCTCTCATTTTCCCACGCAACACTCGAATTTGATTTCGTAACACGGTTGGTTCTTAAAGCTGGATTTGTTATGGGCGCCTGGCTAGCAATCGTCAACTGATCGGCTCTGGTGTATTGCATTCTTTGTAGATAGTTGTAGAAATCAAATAAAGACCGAATCATCTCGTCTTCGTTTTTATCCATTTTCAAAACAAGGAATATCTTGTCTTGTCTCTTCTACAACGCTAAGTTCTTTACTTTGTTTATGCATTCGTTGTGACGTCACGAGATAAAAATCATTATGCATATATATATATATATATATATATATATATATATATATATATATAAATAAATATCGTTATACATCATTATTTAAAGCGATTTATGTATGCATAAATATGTACATGCATGCATACACACACAACACACACACATAGACACACACGTTTATATATTGCGTGTATATTTTCATGAATGTGTGTTTGTGTTTGCGTATATGTATATGGATGTGTGTTTCTGCACACATACACACATGCGCACGCACACACATGGACACACACACACACACACATGTTTATATATTGCGTGTATGTTTCCATGAATGTGTGTCTGTGTTTGCGTCTAATGTATATGGATGCGTGTTTCTGTACACACACACGCACACACACACACACAAACACACACACACACACACGCACACAAACTCACACACAAGCTTACACGTTCAAACATATACATACCTACTCGCACACATTATCTAATTGAATACTCATGCAGAAAAACATAAGCAGAAAAAGGCAGAAAATACAGACGTAAATATCGAAATAAATAAGACCTTGTTATATTAGTTTTTTTTTTTATATCAAAACTAACACTTAATCCAGCGAGCTAGCAGCTTCGTTAGCGCGTCCGACTAGATGCTTAACAACATTTCGTCCGTTTTTACGTTCTGAGTTCAAGTTCTGTCCTGGCTTACAAAGAATAAGTCCTAGGATCGATTTGTTTGACTAAAGGCGGTGCTCCAACATGGCCACAGTCAAATGACTGAAACAAGTAAAAGAGTAAAAGAGTATACATACATAGACACACACACACACACACACACACACA
>NC_068993.1:11100806-11101787 GCF_001194135.2 Octopus bimaculoides
TACACATACATATATATATATATATATATTAACTCGTTTGGTCTGTATGTTGAGTTATAATGGAAGCAATTTCACATCAAACTGAGGGATTAATCACTATTTTTCGTTGAGTACATATTTGTTATACCTGAACATTAACTGTGACTTCAAATTTTCGGTCTGGCTAGCATTCAGTTGACTATGATGAAAGATAAGCAGGCCGAAACTTTGCAGTCACTGTCAGTGCTATTCATGTTAAAGAAAAAAATATGGATAACAAATATGTATGTGTGTATGAATGCCTGCACATTTACATACAAGTAAACCCATATATACATATATGCATATACTAAAATATTCATGTATTTTAAATTACATTTTGCAAATTCACTATTTTCGTACCGTCGCCGTTCGTTATCTCAACAAATATGTTCACAGACGCAATATAACCAAATAACGACATACATTCATTGACCTACATCTATCTGAGACAATAAAAATTTCATGAGTAAAATGTAACTACAATATGTAGAATAACAGCAGCTGATAATAACATCAACAGAAGCAATGTCGACAACAAAACAACTGAACAGTGCCGTCATTTTTTTTTCATAGGTTTTGTTTGATAGATTTATCTAATCAAATTTGTCGTGGACATATTTTGCATGACTTCATATTTGTGAATTTGTTATCCTCCAAAATTTTGTCTAAAAACGTACTTGGGGATGTGTTTTGTAATTACGATCTTAAAATCACATGATCATATCTCTTGCTCTGTCTAGCTCTGTGTCTGTCACTCTCTCATCTCACTCTACTTCACTCTCTCTATATGTATATGTTTGTATATATAAATATATATATATATATGTATGTATATCTGTGTGTATCTATATACCTATGTATATATGCATATCTATCTATCTATCTATCTATCTATCTATCTATCTATCTATCTATCTATCTATCTATCTATCTTTCTATATATATATATATATATATATG
>NC_068993.1:11102044-11114187 GCF_001194135.2 Octopus bimaculoides
TATATATATATATATATATATATATATATATATATTCATAATAGAGGTAAAAGAGATAAATATTTCGCAAAAGTAACGAATGTGCTTCCACTCGCCCCACATTAAAACGTGTTAGCAGCTGTCTTAATAAACATAAAAAATAAATTCAGTTTTAGAGCGATAATATATTGAAATTTAAAGATGGCTGCGACGAAAAGACAGTGGAGAATAAATATGGGTTATACATATTTGAATAAAATATTTAAATAAATACATAGACAGATGTTATCGTCAGCAGAAAACAAAAAGAGAGGATCATAGGAGAATACTGATTATATACAGACCAATAAAGCCAAAAAATAAACAAATAAATAAATAAATAAATAAATAAATAAATAAATCAATATATAAGTACATGGAATGATACAAATGCAACCAAAATATCTGTGTATCATTTCTGTCATATTTGTCTTATGTAAAGTACTTAACACGAGTGTTAAAATGCTCTGGAATTAATTGTTTAAATGGTATTAAACATTACTTCACAGAAATTGGCCGTAATATTAATAATGTATTTTATAATATAAATAAATCTTTTGGAATCATATTCAAGATTATTTTTTTTCTGGACGGTAAAGTGTTAAATAGGGATAAAAAGAGATTTAGATATAGATATAGGTCGATTGTGATGCAATATATAAAGATGACTCCAAAGGCAAAGTGGCACCCAAAAATGTACATACATTTTTTACATGTTCAAAGAAATACCTGCATGTATTGGGTTTTTTTTTCTTCTCCAGACACGAATTGGTGCTTCTAACAGTCCCAAATCATACACAGGCACATATACAGAAATAGACACATACACACAAGCACACACACACACACACACACACACACACACACACACGCACGCACACACGTTATGAAAAATTCTGGTCTATCCATCCCGTCAAAACTTAGACACGCGTACACACACACACACACACACACACACACACATGTTATGAAGTATTCTGGTCTATCCTTATGGTCTATCCATAAGTCAAAACTTATGGTAAATATGCTTATCGTACTTAAAGGTATTGAAAATGGTTTTGATATATAAGACAATTATGTATAGGCGCAGGAGTGGCTGTGTGGTAAGTAGCTTGCTTACCAACGAAATGATTCCGGGTTCAGTCCCACTGAGTGGCACCTTGGGCAGGTGTCTTCCACTATAGCCTCGGGCCGACCAAAGCCTTGTGAGTGGATTTGGTCGACGGAAATTGAAAGAGGTCCGTCGTGTAGGTATATTACCCAACGTGGATGTGATTGAACGATGGTAAGAAAGGCTTACTTGTGTGCAGGCATGGCGTGAAGTTTTCATTCCACGTATTCAAGCTATTGGTGAGCAAGGTGGGAATTACCAGCTTTTCAGTTATGCACAGATAAGATTTCGTGTTGCGTTCATTGTGTATTTCTATTGCTTCTCTTTATTTCAATCTCCTGCTTTCAACTTCGACCTATGGCAGATTTGTGTATGCTGAACCATAATATCAACTGCAAATACTCTTGTAAACAAAACGATATGATACGGTGATTAATGTAACTTGTCATACATTATAAGCGTATTAAATATACTTTTTTAATAAAATTCCAAATATATATCTTTGTGTGACGGCACGTATACATACATACATACATACATACATACATACATACATACATACAAGCATACATACACATCATGCATACATAATACATACATACATACATGCATACATACACACATACACACATATAGATACGTATATATATATATATATATATATATATATATATATATATATATATATATATATATATATATATGTATATATACATGTATATATACATACATGTATATATACATGTATGTATCACGATATCGACTGTACTAACGGATGTTTTTATACACCGCTTCTCCCAATGCACTTCTAATTCTTTCTTGAATTGCACTTTTCTTTTCCGTCTTGGGACAAATAGTTTAACAAAAGTATTTACTTACACACACACACAAAACCACACACACATATGTGTGTGTGTGTATGTGTGTGTGTATATCTGTGTGTGTGTGCATACATATGCGAGAAGAAATTAGATAGTTGGCTATTTCATAATAAACATGTCACTAGGTTTCTAAATCTATGCAGTATTTTTTCCCCTATGATTGATAAGGAATTAAAAATTCATCAGAGTTATGACAGCATTGCCCATGTTAAGGAAATAAAAGGTAATGGAAAAATCTCATATATATATATATAACTTTCTCCGTTTTTTCCGTCCTTGTTTTGGTATACATTCGCTGCTTTCTTCCAAGGAATCTAATGCCCCTAGCTTAGTTTTTCTTTGGGGCAGGCCAGATTTGAGCAATCTCGAGTATAATCAGCCGAAATTGCAAAGATAATCTGGAACTCGATTTATATGCTAAAGGGTTAACCATTTAGCATTTAAGCCGGCCAAACATTTTTACCATGAATATGCGCTGCTGGAATTAGGAAGTGTCTAATATGCTCATGATTCTTCTATGCCTCCAATGCACTATTTTGAGGTATTTTGATTCTTTTATGCCTCCAATGCACTATTTTGAGGTATGTCGTATTACTACCTTCTACCATAGTCTCCAGTAGACCAAAGTCGTAAAAGATTTTAATGGCCGTTAGGAGTGAAGTTTGATGGAGGTAAAACTTTTTCAAAGCTCGTTAGACAATTCGTTTAATTTCCTGCGTAGTAGACCTAATCCGACATCCAATTTAACACCACCACGTGGACTTCGGATATACTTTGTGGTGTCCATTCCGTTTAAACGCTTGCGCCAGGTCTCCGATTTAAAGTTAACTTCCTCCGCTTCGCTCACAAATCAAGGAACCCTTGTAAAAGGTCATGATATCTGCCCTACCTAGTCTGACTAAGTCATTAAAAATAATCACCGATTGTGCTTTCGTTTATGTAGCTTTATACGAGCTGTGTATTATGACGCAATACGAGAAACGCATGACTTACTTCTCTAACTAACAATCATCGGTGAATGCAGAGCGGAAATATATGTAATATTGTCAGTTTCATGGAAGCTAATCATGTCGTTCTTAATTTACCCGATACACTCCATGTTTAAAACGTACAAACCGATTTATCGAACGTTCTACGTGACTGGTGACTCTTTTTCTGCATTATCCCGCAGGACTAAATTTTCGTTAGTAAAACCGTCGAAAACCCTAAACCAACCTCTGCCCTCCACTCTCTTAACTATTCACCCCAGACTTTCAAAACAACAAAATAAACAAAGAAATAAAGAAGTAAAATGAATAAAGACTCGAAAGAAACGAAAAGAAAGATAGAAAGAAAACAGGAAGTGAAGAAAGAAAAGTAAGAACAAAGACACATTTTAACTATTAGTCACTGAAATTAATAAGTTCGCTTTAATCATGTGATAGTTTAATTTGCTTCAGGCAGATACTTGCTTAATTATAGCCAAACTTATAGCTCTCTGAAGGCTTGTATTGATTTTCGTTTTTCTTTTTTCTCTTTCTTTCCACTCTAGCGCAAGCTAAACAGTGTTACATAATTCTGACTACACCTGATCAGCTATAAATTTCATTCATTTAAGCAAACTTCTGCTAGAATGATTATCAAGCAACCATCGCTATTTCCTTTCCTTTTCAGATCTCGGTCTTGATCAATATGGATAATCCATCCTTTTCATTGCATCGAATGGTCAAGTTAATTGCCATAATAATTTCCCGGTCCATCTTTGGTGGCAAGTTTGCCTTCAGATCAAGCATTGAAACAAAAAAAGAAAAAGAAAAGAAAAAAAAAAGAAAAAAAGAAGAGAAGAAAAACAATGCATGAATGAAACTTGGCCAATGAATGACTGAATGAATGAAAGGTCGTTGCTTCGTCCATTGAATACCACGTGATATTTCTTACACTCTATCTACTCCATTATATTTCAATTCATCTCCTTTCTTAAAGATTCACATAACGATTCTTTCATTCTATGACCCATACAACACAAGAAACAAAAAATTAAAAATAAAATACAAAAGTATAAGACAATACTACATCCAAACAAAAAAGAAATAATGATAATAGAGATAAGAAAAAAAAACAACCACAAAAACAGCTAAAATAAAAACTTTAATCCCAGTATGAAATTCTCAAATACGTCTCATTAATTTGTGGCATCCATATTTTAGTGATGGCGATCCACAAATAAGTAGTCTATAAATAAATCGCCGAGGTTACAAACTAAATATCTACGAACTCTGTCAAGTTCCGATACAATATTTAGTGATGAGGTAGGCGGCGAGCTGGCGGAAACGCTAGCACGCCGGGCGAAATACTTAGCGGTATTTCGTCTACCGCTACATTCTGAGTTCAAATTCCGCCGAGGTCGACTTTGCCTTTCATCCATTCGGGGGTCGATTAAATAAGTACCAGTTACGCACTGGGGTCGATATAATCGGCTTAATCCGTTTGTCTGTCCTTGTTTGTCCCCTCTGTGTGTAGCCCCTTGTGGGCAGTAAAGAAACAGGTATTTCGTCTGTCTTTGGGTTCTGAGTTCAAATTCCACAGAGGTGTAGATGTTATTTTTTTCTTCTCATGATCATCATAATGCCGATGGTGACAATGAAGGTGGGGAACATGAGGATGATAACGATGATGATGTTGACGACGATGATGATGATGATGATGATGATGATGGTGGTGGTGGTGATGATGATTATGATGATGATGATGGTGGTGATGATGATGATGATGATGATGATGGTGGTGGTGATGATGATGATGATGATGATGATGATGATGGTGGTGGTGATGATGATGATGATGATGATGATGATGATGATGGTGGTGGTGATGATGATGATGATGATGATATTCATCATGGCCACTACCATTGTCATTGTCATCGTCGTTGTCATCCCAGATCCCTGTCATTGCTCTCAATATCATCGTCCTGCTCATCATCACCGTCGTCATCCTCATCCTCTCCATGGTCATTCGTTGTCGTCGTTATTGTCGTCGTTATTGTCGTCGTTGTTATCGTCGTCGTCGCCGTCGTCATCATCATCATCATCATCATCTCTAATTGCCATCATCATCATCGCATCGACGTCATCGTTGTCACCTTCTTACTCCACCTCGTCATCGTAGATTCAGTGTAAATCTAAAGAACCCCCTTATCAGTTAACCCCAACCCTTATCTCGGTCAACCCGACCGTGCCCACCTAATCCGCGCAAATCAACTGATAAAAAGGAAAAGATGTTCTGAGACGTGTCAATGTCTGATCACTACATGGGAAAATCATCGACCTTTTTTTTGATCACAAGTTTCCTTTCCACTACCCCACGCTTCCAGCAAATAGTCTCCACCATCACGAGCCAACTCTTCCCTCTTCCTCCTCCATCCCTCTCTTCTTCTTCTTCTTCTTCTTCTTCTTCTTCTTCTTCTTCTTCTTCTTCTTCTTCTTCTTCTTCTTCTTCTTCTTCTTCTTCTTCTTCTCCTCCAGCGTTCTCCTCTAGCCTTCTCCTCCTCCTTCGGCTTCCTCCTCCTCCTCCTTCGGCTTCCTCCTCCTTCGGCCTCCTGCCCCTTCCTTCCGTCCTTCTCCTCTTCTTCCTGCTCATTCCATCTTTCAACTCCTCATTCCATCGCCGTCTCCTTCCCCTTTCTTCCGCCTTCTCCTCTCTCCTACCCATCTCTTCTGTCTCCTGCTGCCGCTCCTCCCCTTCCTCGATCAACAGTTCTCATACTTTCTTGACTAAACGACACAAAACACGTTTTCTGCATCACCTTAACTCCTCCTTTTTTTACAAGTCCCTTCTTGATTCCCCTTCAATGTAGGCATCAAATCTCCCTCCACTTTCATTCTCCTCATAACTCTCCCAACAACTTTCATAATCACCGCACCACTCACTTATACCTCCACTCACTTCCGATTTTCTGAACTCGGCGCCATCTTCAACTACTTCTCATTTACGGTGAGATTTATCATCAACACGTCACTTGGAGACGCATACTCCATAATCCAAAGATAATTTCCTACACCACCAATAATTCTCTCGTTTGCTTAATGATATCCACATTGATCCCACATAATTGTTGTCTATGTATCTAATCACTTTGTGACCATAATTCGAGACATTTTGTGCTGTCTGTCTGTGTACTTTCTTTTATAAAATTCCTTAATGTTGATACAGTTATTGCTATATAAAACTTCTAACTTGTCTATATATATCTACTTTAGTTTGGCTGAGGCAAGAAACCTACATACAATACAATACAAATGATAGTTTGATCATACTGTTTGTCATAAATATATCTCTGTTGGCTTTTGGGTGATGCATTCATGTTTACTATTTATTGGTTCTATCCGATGGGATATTGCCATTCTGGGACAGTCGTTATGTTCCTTGTTTTTCAATGTAGTCTTGCTAATTCACTTAGTATCCAATTGAGAATATTATAACCATAATGTATTACTTGCTCTGCTCAAATTATTGATGACTATTTCGTTAATTTTGACATTTAACTCGGCTTTAATAATATTCTAATGTTTCTGTAGCATTCAGTTTTAAACTTTTCTTTCATTAGTGTGTTATATTCTGTTTAGTTTCTTAACTAATTGGAAATCTGTCTTTTGTCTAATTCCCTTATCTGTGTTTTCTTTATGTAAAATGATATTCGCGTTGCTCGTTAATTTTCTTCTCAAATTTGTCTTCGAATATTTTTCAATTCAAAACTCTGTGATAACTTTTCGATTGAATACAAACTATATGTAACGACGTTTCGAATTTTATGTTATCTGTAGCATATGATTCGTGGGTATTTCTGAAAAGGATATGATTTACTTTTTGAATAAGTATTTCTATTTAAACATCTCGTATATTATACGCATACAGTTGTTAGCTTTTCAATTTGTGGTTTTGATGTTCCGCCAGTCATATCTTACTTTTCCTTAGTGGTTCATTCTGGTAATCATTTTAATTCCGTAGATTCGAATTTGACTTTCAACGATTCGGGGTCGATAAAATAAGTGCCAGGGTGCAACGTATTCCACTTACCCCCTCCAATGAAATTGCCAGCCATATACCAAAATTTGAAGCCAACATCAAACTCCATTCTTCACCAAGTGTCACATATTGGAGGAGGCTCTCAGTAATAACAGTGTAGCAAAACGGCAGTGCATCAGCATGGCCGCAGCTCTGAGCTGAAACTGCAGAAAAAAAAGATATATATTTTCTTTGATTCTTTTGTTTCAGTCATTTGACTAGGGCCATACTGGAGAACCACCATGAAGGATTTTAGTCCAACAAATCGACATCAGGACTTATTATTTAAGCCCAGTACTTATTCTATCGGTTACTTTTGCAGAACCGCTAAGTTACGAGAACGTATACAAACCAGCACCAGTTATCAAGAAGTGATTGAGATGGGAGACAAATACAGACACACACATAAATACATACACATATGCACACACACATATGCACACACACATATACGACGGGCCTCTTTTTGATCGGCCCGAAGCTATAGTAGAAGACTTGCTCAAGGTGCCACGCAGTGGGACTGAACCCGGAATATATATATATATATATATATATTGGTAAAACATTACTTCGCAGTACTTTATGAGTAGCTGTTATATTTTCCCAGCTAGTAGTTTGGAGGGTTGCATTTTCTGCAAGATCTTTTCTCCAATTTCCCCAATTTTGTTCTACAATTGTATCTGTAACTACATTTCTAGAACAATTGTAGAATTTCCCACAAATAGCAGTTCATCCTTCCGTGATATTATCCTCCATTAACATCATTCATTCTCTTCGTTCTTGGCACTAAATTACTTTCTATTTTACGTTTATCTAACTAATGGTAAAACAATTTGCGGGTGGAGATGAACTGTTTGTTTTAATTCGTTACTGTGAAGATCTTTTGTATAAAGCAGTTCCTGATTTCGGGGATTCTTCTGTTATGTGTTGTTTTTCAATAGTATTATAAATCTTTGTTTTATGTGTACTTTCTTTGTGGATTTCATTAAGGATTGTGGTACCTTTTATTCCATTCTCATTTTCTTTATGTTATCCAAATCGGTTGCTTAAATTTATATGTTTCTATCAGAACGTTTGAGAAAGTAACCCCTTTCTTTTATAACTACTTCGAGCTGCTGCAAATATTAGTTGATTTGTCTTAGAGATATTGATGCCTGCATCTGTTTTTAGGATTTCTAAAAGGGTTCAGTTTTTAGTTTCGCTGTTGCTATGTTATTTTTAGGTTTTATCTGAGGGAGAATCTTTCGTCGGTCCATAAGAAAGTATTTTATCGATTTTAACTCTTAAAGTTCTTTTTTCGTTTTAAGCACATTGCTATATTCATAATTTCCAGATTTAGATTTTTCTACTCTTAAATATTTCTCACATTCATCGATGTTTAAATCTACGTTAGTTTCGTTAATAGTCAGTTACTGGGAGCCAATATTCTTGTATGTGTGTTTGGTGTTTGATTTTGCTGTGCTTTACTTTTTCTTTGGATTCTTTTACTGGTCAGCCATTCGACTTGTGTAGCTAAAATCAGGCCATACGTTTCTGCCTTCAATGTAGATTTTTTTTACTCCATACTGCACCATATCATCTCTCTTTGCTGATCACTGATTACAGACAAGTTAGCTTTCGTCTCCATCGTTTTCTTTAGCAATGCCTTGTGTCTCATTTTGCTGACACCGTCACTTCTAATTCGGCAAATTTTATTTTAAATTTCAACTTTTTACATAGTATAATAAACAGTTGGCATTTAATATTTTCTAAACATTTTAAATGCTTTCGAACTTATTGCCTTATATAAATTAGTCAACTGTTTCTTGTTTCTAGGCACATTGTAGTCACTTTATAATACTCCTTTATTGAATCGGTGTAAGCAAAAGTAAACAATAGTGTCTTACAGCTGTTTCTGGGTATCCCAGAAACATTATTATTAAGACACTATTAGTAAGACACTAATATTTACTCTTGCATACTTCAATTCACCATTGAAATAATTTAAATGATCTGATAAGCTTGTCCTGCCTTGCTTTTTTTTATTGGCCTCCTCCTTTATATATATATATATATATATATATATATATATATGTTCCAGGTTTAATAGCCTACCCATTGACGAGTATATATGTTAGAATATTTATGCTTTCGGTTAATACATTGTTAGTTTGCAATGTTGGAAGTTTTGGGGGGAATATGCAACATTTTTTGACTTGTAAATGCGTTTTGTATAGTAAATTTAATAAAAATTGTCGACGATATCGATTCTAATTATCTTCTAATGGAGTAGGGTAGCTTAGGGTCTCTATACTATTGATACAGATAATTCTCCCGAGTTATGCTGGTTCATGCTAGTTATTTTGCTTCTCCTTCATTACTTATCCAGTATATACTGGACATACTTGGTATTTTGTCACCATATCGGCCGCTAATATATATGCGTTTCTACCCTCATACACGCCATAATGATTTGTTTTTCGTTTTCATGTGGAGGTATAAAGCTGTGGTATGTTTTCGAATACGTAACCCCAAAACAGGAAATTCTGACGTATTTCAAAGAGTCATATCAGAATGTCTTTGCTAGAAACAGTCATTTTATTATTTCTATTCTAGATCATTCTCCTTTATTCTCTATTTTATCCTCTTCATATTCGTTTGTTTTCTTTTTTCTTCACCCTTTTCTTCTTAGACTCAACCGTTGGTGTTTCAACGAGGAAGAAGCTGGTCTCTTCATAGGATTATAACTTTTCTGATTGTGTTTTATTATTTTTTGTTTGTTTTACGATTGCGGATTTTGACTGGTGTATTTCTCTCTACAACATTTCGTGGAGATGAATGTAAGCAATAGCTTTATAAGGTTTCACCCACTTTCCTTGCAGTCTGACATAACTATTCAGTAAATTAGGTTATTTAACGTAGAGATATTTGTGTTACCTTCAGCGAAACAATAACTTTTAGAGGTCCTGGTTGAATTCATGTATTACTTCGCGGAAATGTTTGCTTTATTCGTAGCTACGGGAGATATTTCTGTTGATCCCTATTCATTGAAATTGTATGGTCAGTTATTCGCCATTTTGTTTAATATTCCTGTTTGATTTTTTATCATTATTTTCCCAATATATTTTATCGTCTTTATAATATTTTTCTACTTTATTTTTTTTTTATCCGTGATACTGAAAGTGTATTTTTAGTTGTGGCTGTATTCGAATAATTGCTTTGTGTGGTCATCATCCTCGTTTTGAATTTGTTTCTATTTATTATTTTCTCTCTGTCTGTTTTTGGTTTGTTGAGATAAGTTGCTCTTTTCATGTGTGGACGAATCTATTGTATTATATTTTTTTGTGTGTATTGTATTGTAAAGCTCATGTGTTTATTGTATGATGGGTTCTGTTGTTCTGTTTCTTTGGTTTATGGTTTATGGAGGTCTTATCTTTTACTGAGTTTGTCCTTTTTGTTTTATTTTCAGTGTGTATGCTTTGTGTGAGGCATTCTATAACGCTTTCTGAGATCTTTTTATTGATTATAAATCTACGTATATTCACATAAGCTATCTGAATTTAGATGTGTTCTTCAACTCTCTTTATTCTTCTCCAGATCCCGTGGTGATAGTGTGTATTGAGTATCATATAACTGCGTTGTAAAAAGTATAAAACTTCTAAATTATGTTGTTTGGTCCATCGTTCCCTTGAAGTATTTACTAAATTTTGATGAACGCAGGCACTAGAAAGCAGGAGTTTAGCTGAGTGTTACAAATTTGATGCTTTGAAAAGGTACCACTTCTGGCGATCGGGGAATAGGTTTCGTAACGTGATGACGTTAAACTTACTCTATACCTTTCCTTTTAAATCCTTGGCTTGTAAGTCCTGTTCGATCTGTGTCTATTGCTGATCATGGATGATGTATTGTACAGCTTTGAATCTTGTCGTTTAATTTGAGGTGAAAGATAATAGAGCAGACCTATGTTGAATAATATACCCTATAAGTGGGGTATACTAATCAACAATTTACCACTTTTGTTCAAGAGAGTACGGTCTGATGTGAAGGCAGTTTTGTTGTCTTTTGTAAGCAGAGGAACTTTAAAAAAGCCGTCTTTGATCTGCTCCTAGGTCACCTGTCGGTTGGCTCAACTTGAAGAATTCGTCTTGCGATTCTTTCCTGTGACATTCCAATCACATGTCCGTAGTATCGGAGCTGTGGCCTCTCATTACGAAGAAGTAACGAGTCGACCTGGAGAAACTCTCTGATCTCCGAGCTGTGCACTCAGTCGAGTAATGTTACCCCAGAGATCCTTCGAAAGAACCCCTTTCCGGAAGCTCGTATTCGCTATTGTACTTGGTAATTTGCGGAAGGGCATCGGAAGAGGGGTACAACTCATGGACAGTTTACAATTTGTGTCATTTTCATAAAAGATGAAAGGAGAGAGGCGGGTGGGAACATTGATTTGACAGGCGTTACGGAAATCCCTTATTACGGTATATTTTCAGGAGCGCAACATATTGGTAACGTGGGCGTATACCAGTAAAGGAGCGAAGAGAAATGAACTACTACTACTACTACTACTACTACTACTACTACTACTACTACTACTACTACTACTACTACTACTTCTGCTGCTGCTGCTGCTACTGCTGCTGCAATAAAATGACAACATTATCGACCAAACAACTGGAGAGAGGAGGGTGAGAACATTGACTTTCCAGGCAACACAAGGATGAGGGTTTCGCGTTAAGGAAACGCCATATTACAGTATATTTTCAGGAGCACAACACGTTGGTAACATGGGCGTGTACCTACAGTAAGAGGATGGTAGAGAAATGAACTACTACTACTACTGCTACCGCTGCTGCTGGTGCTGCTCTTTTTAATATTCCTAGAATAAAATGGCTACTTTATCCACCAAATAACTAAAAGTGGAGTGAAATTATTTCTATTAAAAAGACAAAAGAATGTTATAGAATGTACTTCAGACATTAAAAAAGTAGGTTAAACTCTATTCGGTACTTAATCTCCACGTGAGTTTGTACTTCAAACGGGAAGTGATGGCTGTTTAAAAAGATAATAAGCTAGAGGCTTAGTATTAAAAAAAAAAAAAAAACGAAACGAAAAAA
>NC_068993.1:11115200-11117346 GCF_001194135.2 Octopus bimaculoides
ATATATATATACATATATATCGAAACACGGAGTAGATAAAACAAGGGAACAACTGATGAAAGGATTATTCTTTATGTTGCCTGTCTCGTTGTATGGCACAAAATATTGAATCACAATAAATAAATCTTCTGTTTAGGGTGATCTACAACAGGGAAAGTCCACGAGAATGTTGTTGCTATTGTAGTTGTTAAACCTCACAGCAGCTCTAATTAACCAATGGCGTAAAGCATTTCTGCTAAGACATTCTGGTCTTTCTTTTAAGCATTGTGCCTCTTGGAATACATTAGTCAATGGATTCCTCCTGTATCAAGACAGGGTTTGATTTGAGTCTGTTTTGGTTAATGTTTTTAAATGGGTGAAGACCAGATAGCGGATGATCGTTTGCTCTCGTAGAGACCGTTTCATTTGAGAGATGTCGTTAGACAGTATTTGACAAATTATGATAGACACAATTAAAAGGAATAAGGAGTTTCCGTTGGGATTGCTTTCGTTTATACGACATTTAAATTGTTTAGACTATCCTAAGCTTCAGTTGTATTAACGAACCAGTCGTGTATTTTTGATTTCTTACAGGTTTCATCGTTGAATAGCTTCGACTAAAGGAAGAATCTCTAATGTTAACCCAATCATCAATAATGCTCTACGTTCGTAGACTATGCTCGTTGTATTCAGGCTGGTTCGGGCCGCCTAGCAATTAAAATCTGACACACAAATTAGATAGGGCATTCTTTCTAACACAAAGAATGTACTCGGTATATAATTAACAGCGGTTGACTACCGAGTTCTGATGTCGATCAGATAAACGGTTACTCTTTTCTTTCAATCACTTAGAAACGAAAATTAGACGAATGAATAAAGGTCTTTGTGTTACTAATTATTTCTTCGAATATTTACTCCAGAAAGTATATATATCTTACATTTGTATAAGAAAATACATATTCATTTATCCATGCAGTACAATATATACTTATTTTATATTAAAACAGGAACTCCATTAAATGAGTGTGTTGAGAAGTGTTTTCGAAGAGCTGAGCTTGTATGCTTTTGAAAACAGTAACCTCAATAAGTGGTACATCTTGTTTGTCTAACTGATTTTTACCTAGAATCACATAATCCTTGATAAATATCTAAGTTCAGGAACATCGAACCAAAGTTGGATAGTGAAGTTGCTTCACATTGCATTGTGAAGCTCATACGAAGTCATATGTAGACATATATATCTTTTCAGAGGTTTTCTCATTCTATAGTCACAATAATGTTTTAATCGGAGAATATTGTTAATATCTGAGATATGTTTAACTTGACGAATTTTCATAAATCTTGGCCTTTAAAAACACAACGCCATAAGATATTGCAAATATTTCACACATTTGCTAATCTATCAACTGTTACAAATATAGCTCTTACGAAACCCCAAGAAAAATGTATTTGTTTTTCACAAATTCCTTTAAATTTAGTTTACCTAAAGATTTATATTTTTGTTTTCTTTTAATTCGTGGAATTGTGTTATGTTATTTTTGAATTTTCCAAATTGAATTAATCTGTTGTTTGTCACGTGGAAAATCCTTATTATTACATTATTCATTTTTCGGTAATTCTAAAAAAATATTTTCTCTAATCTTAAATTATGTTATCCTTCTAAAATTGTCTCTCACAATAAAGCTTGTTTTATTATTTTTTTCACTGAACGAAAATTGACATTTTCCTATAAAGTATAGAAATAATTTTCGCAATCAAAAGAAAGATTTGTTTTTTATCACTCCATCATGGTGCTGATATTTTTAATGTAATGCCATTATTTCATAACTCAGTAAGTAAACAGTATTAGAGAAAATAACTGCATAAATTATCTAACGTATACCGGCACACATTGACGTAAATTCATGGAAACACGCACGTACACCATGTTGTAAAAAAGGCGCCCTATTAAAACTTACTTAAAGATATTTAAACATAAATTCACAGATTCACAGCTATAGGAGAGGTGAGGAAATATAATGTTAAAGCTATAATTTTTCGTATGTATACGAACATACATTGCATTTCTATATACATACATACATACATATATATATATATATATATATATATACGCATATACTACACACACACACACCACACACACACACATATATATATATATATA
>NC_068993.1:11117559-11120653 GCF_001194135.2 Octopus bimaculoides
ATATATATGTGGTATCTACGAAACTCTAGTGAAATGAAAAGCACAGTCGACCCCAACCGAGTTTGCTTTTAATTTTATGGATGCTGCTTTGCATTCAGTGACTGCTAACGCAAAACATTTAAAGCCATATTTACTTGGAAGTAGATTAGATATGAGGAATGCTAAAAAACGAAAAAAAGGAAAAAAAAAAAGCAGTCAGAAACAGGATAACAAGGAATCGACTGGAAACTGAATGGCTGTTTGGTAGATCTGAAGCACTGTGATGGAATCTTCTCGAAATAACATTAAATAGAATTTACTTTTTTTTTCGGCTTGACATCTATTTCCTTTTTCATGCTAAAGATTATTTACCGCCATTTTTTTTTACTGAAAAACTAGAAAGAAATTATTATGAATTTTAGGATTTAAAAATATTATAGAGAATAGTGAATTTCAACATAGTGAATTTCAATATTTTTTAAAGAAATATAACATTTCATATACCCCTGGTAAGAAGTAGAAAGGAAGCTCTTCTTTTATAATCAATGAAATAACTACGCCATCACTGGTAATACATATTTTAGTCCAGTTCTTATTCAGAATTCACACTCACAGTTTTTACAGAAACGAAGAAAAAGTAATGTTGAAAGAAAAGGGAAAGAAAAGGCGAAGCAATATAGAGGAAACAAAACAAGATTAATAGATTACATTCCCCTGACGAAGGAATATTCCCCGCCCCACAAATGAAATCATGCAGTCGTTTTGAACACAAAACGTCTTTTAGCATCAGATATTTGAGATACGAGAAGAAAAATAAATAAAATAAAATTTCTATACACTAAAGTTATCAAAGTCTTTGAGTTATTAAAATAAGATTGCGGCTATTTCTATTTGTCTTGAAGTAAACCATATGTCAGAGGAGAGATAGAGAGAAAGAGAGAAGAAGAAGAAGAGGGAGAGAGAAGAGAGAAAGAGAGATATACTCATAGAGCAGAAGAGTACTTCGTTTAAACAACCTTTCTTGGTCCACTACTATTCTGTTGTCGGAAAATTTCTTTTCAATCTGTCACTGTCACATGTTTGTTACTCGCAGGCAAATTATTCTTTCAATATTAACTATATAAGCAGAAATAATGACAAAAGAATCCCATTTTCTTGCTTGTGCCAGCCGATATTTCTGTGGAACAAACTCATTCAGTTACAATTATATCAATTATAGTGGCGGTAATGTTATTGAAAAGCGTTATTTACCTGCTCATTAATTTTAAACAATGCAATCCATAACGCCATTTCATCAGGAAACCTGCATTTTATCTTTCTATGAAATTCCATAACTTTGCGGAATTTCCATTATAAATTGAATATCCTTACGCCCATTACATACCGATACAAATACATAAATACAAAACATAAAACATACTAATAGAAACACAGAGAAGAAGTTTACATATAGACTTACGCACATGCAAACATACAGTGGCGCACAGTTACTCTCGCGTGCGTCTCACGCATTTATACTTCCGCCATTTTCCCTAAACTTCTTGTCGTGGAACATAGAAATGTAAAAACATACATACGTGTCCATTTTATTCACTTTCACGTATCTCCTTATGCACAAACTTAAACATGTCTCTCACCATTTGTTCTTCATTTCTGCTCAACGTTTCTTACCTATCTATTGTCTATCAATACGATTATTTCTTCTTTGCCGACATATCTACAACACACCTAGAGGTGATAACTACCTTTCAATCCAACTTAATTACACTTCGTGTATATATATATATATATGTATATATATATATATATATATATATATATATATATATATATATATATATATATATATATATATATATATATATATATATATATTGAGAGAGAGAGAGAGAGATCGATTATATATACATATATATCATATATATAAATGTAAATATATTTATACACACATATATATGTAGATACAATCATGCATAGATACACACACGTGTATGTGTATGTATATATCTCTCTCATATATATCCACATTCACTTGTATTTATATATACCAATGGAACTCGTGGCAATTTATAAACATTTATGTTCGTCATCAAACACATTTAACTAATGTACCTGTCTTCAGCAATATGGCGGTTTGTATAATAACCAAGTCTCCCGTTTCTGATTGGTCACAAAGCACCTACCTTAGGCCACACCTATTATCGTTGCTTTGAACATCAGCATGCATTGAATCAATCATCTGCGCGGAAGGAGCCATTGACGACTAACATGGCGACGTAGCAGTGACAATGGATTGACATTTTGGAAAATTGGACTTGTCACTTTGAGCTTTATTAATACTGTAATTTGATATAGCCAGATCTAGGGAGAAATATAGTGAATGTAAGGTGAATCAATGTACGAATAAGAAATCTCGAAAAGAGCCATTTTCTTTTAGTATAATGATGATGAAAATTATGAACGTTCTCTATTGATTCTAAGTTTCTAAATTTCTATTTCGAAATCTTCACTTACCAGACTAAACTTCATTTCATTTTCTAACAGTTAAGAATGAGTAATCATTACACGTATGCTGCGTTCTTGCACTTATTTACCTTCTTGCATGGAAGCCTTGTATATCTAATGAGAGTGATTCTATGTGGTTAATGGAATTGTTTGAAATAACAGCCAATTCTCTCTCACATGACCTTGACACTGCCTTAGAAAAGACTTGATCGATAATGTTGAGCTATATATAATCTTGCGAAAAAATACAATATCCTATCTATCTATCTATCTATCTATCTATCTATCTATCTATCTATCTATCTATCTATCTATCTATCTATCTATCTATCTGTCTGTGTGTCTGTCTGTGTGTCTGTCTGTGTGTCTGTCTGTGTGTCTGTCTGTGTGTCTGTCTGTGTGTCTGTCTGTGTGTCTGTCTGTGTGTCTGTCTGTGTGTCTGTCTATGTGTCTGTCTGTGTGTCTGTCTGTGTGTCTGTCTGTTTGTCTGTCTGTATATCTGTGTATAATTTCTTTCACTCTCCCTCTCTTTCTGTTTGTCTGTATACATACACGCACGCACACACACACACACACACACACACACACACACACACACACACACACACAC
>NC_068993.1:11120879-11121531 GCF_001194135.2 Octopus bimaculoides
TTGAATAATTATCTTCTGGAAACATCGGCGTATCGTTAAACATCTTTCAAAAACCCTTATTCTGGAACGTTTTGAGTGGGATGAACTTCTCGACATGAAGAATATTCTAATTGGGCCCCACCTGTAAGGTCATGCGCTGTTTATCTTGATATGACAGCACTATTTCGCGTACATATGATTATGATGCATGGCCTGCCCTTATCAGGTACCTGGTATACCCTTATCAGACGGGTAGTCATAATGAGTATATTGGGCTTCGTATACTTTACCCCAGTGACACATTGATGGCATGCGCTGCTCTCTCATTCAATAATAACAAAAATAATTATATAAAAGTGCAAAAGAACCAATGAGTGTGATTATTATTCGCCTAATGCCCCTACCCTTCCGAAATACATGTAAAAGTTTTATAGCAAAATCAAATCAGCCGTTTCAGTAACCGCCTTGTATATCTTTAAGAGCATCTGACAATGTTGGATAGAATCACGTATGCCAGAAACGAAACAGCATATAGTTAAATATTCTATTTCATGAGGAAAAGTTTTTGATAGTCAACCAATCATAATTAAATTTCTTTACATGCTCCAGTCGTTAAGAATTCTGAAGAAATATTTGATATTTTACTCATCGTATTTCATAATACGGGCTGGGG
>NC_068993.1:11121971-11123683 GCF_001194135.2 Octopus bimaculoides
TTTTATAAACAGCTAAATATTTTATTCAATGATCAATCAATAAATTTTTGTAGAGTATATATTAATGATTTCTCCAAGGAAAGGCTGACTGTGACCTCGAAGTCTGAGGCTTAGTAATCACCATCAGGCAATCTAATGACGGTTACAAGGATGAAAGTCCAAACCCGCCATTAGAATTTTCCTTGCATCAGTATATATATATATATGTAGAAGGTTGAAAAAGAACACACGAGTTGATACGTATAAGGAAAATATGACAAGGTAGAAAATGCTAAAATAATTTAATCATGAAGAACATTTTGGTACCGGTTTCAGTCTTTGCGACTTTTTCAACTTAGAATAAAGCATGAAAAAGAATTAAATTATCGAAAAATTAATTGAAATATTAAGAAAAATATTCCCATAGTTTTCAAATACTAGGGGCATTTTCCTTTTTTCTGTCTGTCTCTCATCTTTATTCTTGTGAAGACTTCGTAGCATGTAGTAGGTAGTAGCAGACTTCTGTGTGTGTGTGTGTGTGTGTGTGTGTGTGTGCGTGCGTGTAAATTTATATACATATATACTGATGCAAGGAAAAGTCTAACAGCAGCTTTGGACTTTCCTTCTTGTAACCACCGTTAGCCTTTTTCTTGAAAAAAATCATGAATATATACTCTACTGAAAATTATTGATTGATCCTTCAATAAAATATTTAACTGTTTATATATATATATAACATTTCACAAAAAGAAAAGTTTGCGTACTTTGTAACTGCTGTATAGGTAATAATGACAGTTGCACATGCCTTCCAAAACCGGAGTTCTCTCGGCAGAGGTTGTTGGAGATTGATGTGCAAAACTCCACGATGTCGAACTGTGCGGATTTGGATTTGGGCTTCTCCTATTCAATGGTTGCTTTGTTATATATACATTATTTAATGCTTCAGGCGGCTCTGGTATGTCACATGATATTAATTAAGATATACCTGTTCATTATTCTTATTTCGCTGTTTTTAGAATTTGTTAGCCTACAGCTAGGGTTGTGCGTGAAATTGTCTTTATCGTTCTTCATGGCTACGTAAGGTTTCCGTGAATTGAGGCATTCTACTCCATCTTCGATGTTAAATTTCATGACTAGTTTTTTGCCTTACCGTTTATAAAATTACAAGTCCTACAGTTCATTTTTTAATGTTTTAGATATATTATCGCTTAACAATTTATGTATGCGATTATCTACCTCATAAATATTTTTGTTTTATCTGTTTTCATAAATGCGTTTGGAGAGTTCTTCAGAGGTTCAAGAAATATATGTTATTTATGTTGGAAGCTATTGAATATATGTTTGAATTTAACACACGCACATATATGTATGTAAATTTATGCAAGTATCTATCTATCTTTCTATCTATCTGTCTATCTATCTATCTATCTATCTATCTATCTATCTATCTATCTATCTATCTATCTATCTATCCTTTCTTTCTTTTATCTTTTTTATGCAGCAATCTTTAGATTGCAGTCATGCAGGTTCGCAGCCTTGGAGAATTTTTAGTCGAATGAATCAACCCCAGTGCTTTTTTTTCAAGTCTTTTGCCGAACCGCTAAGTTACACGGTGGTAAACACATCAGCACTGGTTGTCAAGCGGTGGTAGAAGACAAATACAGACACACAGATACACACACACACACACACACACACACACACACACACACACACACACACACACACACACA
>NC_068993.1:11124902-11125438 GCF_001194135.2 Octopus bimaculoides
TATATATATATATATATATATATATATATCCACATAACTCTACCTCATGTCCTTGCCGATTACGTTTCACAAATTTCATAAATTTTAACTCTTTCTTATGTGCCACGTGACACTTCTGTTTAGCAATTACTTCCGGAGTTTTTAAGGCTAACATTTCTGAGGTTCATTACATATTAAATTACTTAAGCTGTTTCCGCACATTTATGTCTTTCATATTTTTGTGTCAAATCCTTTGAATAAAACCCAGAGGGATTTTCAATTTTAATTTGATCTAAAATATTTTTTACGTTACTAAAACCCTTGTCAAATAGCAGCTGTTTATTAATCCTGAGCGTTTAAATGCTTAAACTGTGTACGTATGTATGTTTTTATACATCTATGTACGTATTCAGTGTATATACATGCATATATTTCTTGTACACATATGTTCATGTATATATGCATATTTATACACATATGTATGTATATATATATATATATATATTCGTATATCTATCAGTCTTTCTCTCGCTTTCTCTCTCTCGCTTTCTCTCTCA
>NC_068993.1:11125448-11129351 GCF_001194135.2 Octopus bimaculoides
ATATATATATATATATATATATATATATATATATATATATATACACACATATGTATAAATATTTATAGCTATGTATTCATATATACAAACGTATGTACATAAATACATCATATACACAGACATATTTATATATAAATATATATATATATGTATATATATATATATATGCATATATGTGTAGATATAACCTTAACAAATACATTAACGATTAAAACATTTTTTGTTTCTTTTTAAAACCTTTCGTCTCTTCACATTTTCACACGTCACCTGACTCCATTCCTACCCTTTTAAACCCAACACTGTAAATACCACTTACTTCTCAATTAGCTGGCCTAAGTTACCTCCATTTTCAACAACCAATTAAATCGACTGTTTACCTTTCAAAATTTACACTTCTAATCATTCTGTTTGTTTTTATTCATAAATAACGTAAAAGCGTTTTCAATTAACATTATAATCCACCCATAACCACCACCACCCTTACCAATTCCTTTCTTCCTTAGCTTTTATTCCTTATCGTTGCCTTACAATATATCTCTGTTTAAGAACAATTACGAACATTCTATTAAAGCTCTGACGAGTTCTACTTGAGAACCAAAGAGTTTGCCATGTGTCAATATTCTCCTAGAACAAATATTATTCGCTCTGGCATCATAATGCTGAATTCTTTATTCTTTATTTAGATTGTGAGATTGTAGCTTTCCTTGTCCTGACACAGAAGCACTTTCTGTTCTGTTATATAGGTGTGTATGTGTGTCTATATATGTGAATCTTCATTACTATTTACGGCCGTATACACACACACACACATATACTAGACTACCCGTGACCCGTCGGGTCACCGGGAAACTCTGAGTTTCCAAGCAACGGAGTTTTATGTCGTGGGTTTTTTTTTCTCTTCCAGGCTATTTCGCATGCTTTCAATGAATGGGATATCGAAATCACGCGTAAGCGGCTCATTTCCCACAAAGGTAAAGATTTGGCTGTTATTTCTTGCACGCCCTGCGACCACGTAACAGGTATTCCGTGTCCTTTATCGCAAATAGCTGTTACGTGGTAACAGGGCGTGCTAGAAATAGCAGCCAAATCTTTACCTTTGTGGGAAAAGAGCCGCTTACGCGTGATTTCGATATCCCATTCATTGAAAGCATGCGAAATAGCCTGGAAGAGAAAAAAAACCCACGACATAAAACTCCGTTGCTGGGAAACTCAGAGTTTCCCGGTGACCCGACGGGTCACGGGTAGTCTAGTATATGTGTGTGTGTGTATACGGCCGTAAATAGTAATGAATATTCACATATATAGACACACATACACACCTATACAACAGAACAGAAAGTGCTTCTGTGTAAGGACAAGGAAAGCTACAAATCTTTGGAGATGAGATACGTTGAATGCATTCGAAAAAACCTATGGAAAACAACTGTTTCGCACCGTGGTCACGAACTGGTCTTTTACGAAATATTTATCATATATTTAAAGTCATTTTCACTTTAAATTATCTTTTAAATATGCCAAGAAAATTTTTGTAATCGTATTTACTTGAAAATAATTTTAAAAAACATTTAAATAATTTATGTTTAAAGAAAGCTAAAATATAAATACTTAATGTACAAGCAACCTACATTTTTGACATCCTATTCACTTAAAAAACATTTCTAAATGATTAAAATACTGTGTTTAACATATGATTAAAATACTTGTGTTTTTCTCCATCACAACATATGAATGAGAAAGCAAGGGGTAAAAGTCGACGTGTTTTTTCCAAGAGAATGATAGGGAGAGCGCGAAGATTATGTGTATATGTCACAGATAGCGTACATGTGTTTGTGTAGATTCCTACGCCATGGCATTCATTATATGTGTGTGCATTCTCTACGTGTGTATGTGTATTGTTGTCACGGAAGCCATGGTTTTCTTATATCAAGAAATAACGAACAAAAATTGTGTTTAATCGTTTTCATTAGATAAATAGAGGTCCAAATATCACGAAACCTTACTGCACTGCATCGAGTAAACATGAAAATATGAAAATATACTATTTCTGAAATATTTCGGGAACAAGCATCTAGAGTTTTAGTATTATGAAGATATATATATATAATATGCTGCGTCTGTATTGTGTATATTCAACAGTTGTTCTTAGTTCCTCTTTCCTTTTGCGATGTATTGTCTACTTGTCATGGGTTTCTCACCAGTAGATCATTTTCACGAATCCAATTCCTAGGAGCCAATGGCGTCGCTTAAGCAAAGGGAACAACTGTCCGAATGACTGGAGCAGTGCAATGGCTTTCGTGAACTTTCATAAGCGAGTAATCTATGGAAGGGACGTTAAATTATATTCGCAAGTTGTAGAAGTCATCTCAACAATGGTAACGAAATGTTCAGTTTTTCTTTGTGATTGCAAAAAGAACCAAATGTCTTGATATGTACTGAGATAAAATGGGGCGCTAATAGTACTGATGTATCAAATGCTACCATGATGATTGCCAGTATCTTAAACGCTTGAAGGTGTTAATGTGGCTGCAAGAAACACGTACGAATCCGTGCACGTACACGTATGCAGACATGAACACACATGTAGTGGTGATGATAGTGGATCCTTAATTTCTATGGAGTCGTAGAATCACTGCCAAGATATATGGCGTGCTTAGGCATTTCTAGTATGGCTGAGCCGACGCCTCTCTCTGTGTCTGTCTGTCTGTCTGTCTGTCTCTATATATGAGCCTTTTCTCTTTGTCCTAATCTATTAACCGCTACTTTTTTTTCCAGTTCCACAATTTCCTGCTCTTCTTTTTCCATTATAATCTGTGCTACTATCTCCTACCTCTCTTTTTTCCCACAAGGCAGTGCAGTCTTCCTTTTCATACTTCATTAAGTCTTCTCTTCGCTTTGCTCACGCAGAAATTAGACGTCTTTTGCCATTCCTCTCAGTTTAGTGTTAAAGGCCATAAGAGGTTCTAAATTTTCCTAAACATTACTTGTATTACTACATTTTATTGGTCGAAACACAATTTATGCTATCTTTCTCGTTCCTATCTTTCCGTCTTAAACGTATCATGAATTCATAAGACCTTAAGTATCTCTATTCTGGTCTTCGTTTCGCTTTTTGCCCCTTTTTCCACAACTCGTGTCATAGACGTTGTTTTGGATGGAAGACATTTTGTTCTCCTTGCTCGTTTCGTTTTACATTATTTCCGTTACCACCTGTATAATCCTTTTTTTCTGGTTTTTATTCGATTTCCTTGGACACAAATCTATACTATCGCAGTTCCAATAAGTTTCGGTTACCTTTCCGATAAAGAATATTGTCTTAGGTGTAAAAAAAATGAAGGTTTCCAATTGCCAACTGATTTAGGGATAGCATTCATGCATGTCCGTCTCTGTTGTCGTTTTGTTTATTCTATAAATTTCATTGTCCTTCTACATTGCTTTCCAATATATATATTAACATGTGTGTGCGTATGTATTTATGCATGTACGTATTTGCCTATACACATATGTATACGCACACGAGTAGATAATTCTAATCTGGAAAAAATACGGATTGACAAAAGGTATCAACGTGGTATGTTAACTTGAAAAGAAATTATATTGTGATACTTTTCTCTCATAACTGAATATAGATATTAAATGATATTTGAATGGAACTGTATTTGCTAATTCGATATAACATATCAGATAAATGAATTTTTCTTACTGTTTAGTAATTGAATGAAAGAACTTGTTGATTGAATTAATAACAAAGCACAATTAGAAACAAAACCACTCAAACATCACACATACTCTCTAACAGACATACATTATTCTTATCATATATAAATATGCATATATACTACACACACACACACACACACAAACGCACACACACACACACACACACACACACACACACACACATAT
>NC_068993.1:11129560-11131944 GCF_001194135.2 Octopus bimaculoides
CACAAAACGAAAAAAAAAAAAAAAGAAAAAGAAAAATGGCTATATTGAGTTCATTTATCTATCTATCTATCTATCTATCTATCTATCTATCTATCTATCTATCTATCTATCTATCTATGTGCATGATCGCTGTAACTCGATTTCGAGCATTGCCATCGCTTAATTATTATCTTAATCATGAGCAGCCTTAATATGGCTTTTCAAGACCTGAACTCTTTTGTACACATTCACTAACACATACTTTCATTTTGGCATGGATTTTTCATTGAGTATTTCGCCTTTTTCAGTTACGCCCCATCATAGGATGACAGACATTATGGAGGTATTAGAAATCAAGAGGTGAGCTGGCAGAAACGTTAACACGCCAGGCGAAATGCTTACCGGCATTTCGTCTGCCGTTACATTCTGAGTTCAAATTCCGCCGAGGTCGACTTTGCCTTTCATCCTTTCGGGGTTGATAGACTAAGTACCAGTTACGCACTGGGGTCGATGTAATCGACTTAATCCCTTTGTCTGTCCTTGTTTGTCCCCTCTATGTTTAGCCCCTCGTATAAATAAATGCGATTTCACCTGTCCTCTGATGGTAGCAACCATTAGCATCATTCTATCTTAATTTTCCAAGCATCTTGCATCAACACAGATCCCTGAATTTTCTGCCTCTTTCTCTATTCAAATTCATATTTTAAATTTCCTGTCGAATACTTATTTAGCGCCAAATAGAGTCTTAAACCTTACGTCAAGCCTCCGGATTTATGATGCTCAAACTAATTCGGTTGTCAAAAGCGTTTTAAAAGTTGACTTAAAGCAAACCTTTAAAGACAGCCCCTCATCACGGCTACCGTCCAATTATAATGAAGTAAGAGATAAAAGACGTATAGCTTTCTTTATGTTAGCAATCTATTTTTCGGAATGAAAGAAACCAGCAATTCTACCAAATGCTTCGTTGTTGCTACAATGGTTCAAATAAATTATAGAATAGTTTGTTGGCGTAAATATATGATGAGCGTAGAATATAGGGCAATGAAAAGAGAAGGGAAAATGTAAGGAGAAAGTGATTAAGTGAAGAGGGGACAGTAATAGAAAACAATATGGAAGAACGTTGGTGAAACAAAAATATTTTATACAAAAGAGGAAGATGGGTTTGAAGTAGAAAAATGAAATGAGGTTAATGATATGAAATTCTAAAGGACGGAGATAATGAAGAAGTAGAAGAGGAGAAAGAATACTGAAAAAGCGAAACAAAAAGAATTACCGTATGAAGGAAAATAGGAATAATAATGAGAAAAAGTTAAAAAGTAGGAAAGAAGAAAAGGCAGATAATGAAAGAGTAAAATATTACAATGGGAAAGAGACAACAAAAGGAAAAAAAAATAGTATGAGAAAAATAAAGAAAATAGAGGAAGAAAATAATAATGGTTTTAAATTTTGCACAAGTCCAGAAATTTTGAGGGGAGGGGGATAAGTGATTACATTGGCCCCGGTGCTCAATTGGTACTCTAATTATTGATCCCGACAGGGTGAAAGGCAAAGCTAATCCTGGTGGAATTTGAGAACTTAAAGACGGACAAAATACTGCCAAACACATTATCCGGCGTGCTAACAATTCTGCCAGGTCACAACCAAGTCTACGATAATAATGATCTCCTTATTAACGACCAATGGTTTACACAGAGAACAAGTACAGTACAGAAACACGCAATAGCCATGTGATATGATGAGGGTTTAAATGAAGGCATATAAAGTGTAAAAATAACAAAAATAATAAAACAAGATGTTTCAACAAGAAAAACATCCTTTTATAGGGGATACTTCGGAGGGCTGTTCGTCGAAAACCCACAAAGTACGGTCGCACTCACTACAAGAGCAAGTGCACTCTCCTTATCCCCTTCTCTCGATCTACAGTCGTATGTTCAAAACAGCCCCGATCATTTAGATCTATGATGATGATGATGGTGATGATGATGATGATTATGATGATGATGATGATAATAATAATAATAATAATAATAATAATAATAATAATAATAATAATAACAATCCTTAGGCATAAGGCCTGAAATTATCTGGGGGTAGGAACTAGTCGATGACATTGAACTCCAGGGCTTAACTGGTTCTTTTCTCCTCGACTCCGAAAGGACGAATGGCAAAGTCAACTTCGGCGGAATTTGAACATAGAACTTAAAGATAGGGGAGGGCGTGGCTGTGTGGTAAGAAACTTGCTTCCGTTTCCGGTTGTGTCAGTGCTGTTCTTACACTGCAGAAGTCGCCACGCTGGTGTACATCCATCCATCTAGATATGCATGTATGTTTCTATAGACGTGTGCGCGCGTGCGTGCGTATGTGTGTGTGTGTGTGTGTGTGTGTGTGTGTGTGTGTGTGTGTGT
>NC_068993.1:11132638-11133536 GCF_001194135.2 Octopus bimaculoides
ATATATATATATATATAAACAACAATAAAATGTTGCGGGTGATTGGTTACTCCAGCATTGCTGCAGCTCTATGACTGTAACATTGTAACAAGTAAAAGATAAACGAATAAGCGACAAATGTAAGGAAGAAAGAAAAAAATTATAGAATGAAAGAAAAAAGAAAGATAGAAAGATAGAGAGAAAGAATGAAAGAAAGAAAGAATGAATGAATGAAAGAAAGGAAAAAGAAGTGTAAAAGTAGCCGAAGAAAAATAAATGAATAAAAAAATCGTGTTGGACGGAAGAATATAAGAAAGTTTCAAAGAAAGAATTCAAGAAAGAACGCAACATATGAAGAAAAGAAAGAGAAGTGAAGGAAAAAATGATGACGGAGATAAGGATGGCAAAAAAAAAAGAAAAAAAAAATTGTGAAAGAGATGGATGATAAGAAATACAATGAAGGAATAACTATTTAAATGGTTACGAAACAAATAATGTTTGGAAGGAGAAATAAAGGACTGAGTAAATAAATAAATAAATAAATAAATGGCAAATAAACATTTGATAAAAGATTCTGTTGAATGGAAAGACAAGAGAAGATAATGGAAATGATACAAAGGAAAACGTACAAGAAGCATTGGGAGTAGTAGTTGTAGTAGTGGTGGTGGTAGTAGTAGTAGTAATAGTAGTACTAGTAGTCGTAGTGGTCGAGGTGCTGGTTGTAGTGGTGGTGTTGGTAGTAGTTATAGTAGTGGTAGTGCTAGTAGTAGTGGTGGTGGTAGATGTAGTGGTGGTGATGATGGTGGTAGTAGTAGTGGTGGTGGTAGTAGTGGTGGTGGCTGTAGTGGTGTTGGCAGTAGTAGTTGTAGTAGTGGTGGTGGTAGATGTAGTAGTAATAGTAGTACTAGTAGTCGTAGTC
>NC_068993.1:11133689-11135351 GCF_001194135.2 Octopus bimaculoides
CGAGGTGCTGGTTGTAGTGGTGGTGTTGGTAGTAGTTATAGTAGTGGTAGTGCTAGTAGTAGTGGTGGTGGTAGATGTAGTGGTGGTGATGATGGTGGTAGTAGTAGTGGTGGTGGTAGTAGTGGTGGTGGCTGTAGTGGTGTTGGCAGTAGTAGTTGTAGTAGTGGTGGTGGTAGATGTAGTAGTAATAGTAGTACTAGTAGTCGTAGTCGTAGAGGTGTTGGTTGTAGTGGTGGTGGTGGTAGTTGTAGTAGTGGTGGTGTTGGTAGTAGTTATAGTAGTGGTAGTGCTAGTAGTTGTGGTGGTGGTAGATGTAGTGGTGGTGGTGGTGGTGGTGGTAGTAGTAGTGGTGGTGATGATGGTGGTAGTAGTAGTGGTGGTGGTGGTGGTGTTGTTGGTGGTGGTTGTAGTAGTGGCGGTGGTAGTAGTGGTGGAGGTGGTGTTGGTGGTTGTAGTGGTGGTAGTAGTAATAGTAGCAATAGCAGGTATTGTAGTAGTGGTAGCAGCGGTGGTGGTAGTGGTAGTAGTGTTAGAAGTAGGTGTAATAGTATAAATAGTAGTAGGAAATGTGGTAGCAGTAGTAACAGCAACAGAGGTGGTAATAATAGTAGTATTAGTATTACTGTAGCGTTCAATAACACTGTACTTATTACACGTCCTTGTGTTGTTGTTTTTTCGTGTTTTTTCTTGCTTGTTCATGTTTAGATTAGCTACACACACACACACACACACACACACACACACACACACACACACATACACACACACACACACACACACACACAATGTATCTATGCCTGTATGCGTGTTTTAAATATTTTACTTGTTTCAGGCATTAAACTGTGGACATGCTGGGGAACCACCATGTAGGGTATATTTGAACAATAGTTCTTATTTTTATGTCTAGTACTTACTGTATCGGTCACTTTTGCCGAACTGCCAAGTAACTGGACGTGAGAAAACCGAAATCAGCTGTCGAACGGTGATGATGGTGGTGAGACAAACAAAAATCCAAATACGCATATAGGTACACAAACACACTTGCATAAATACACACACACGTAAGTACATATACACATACATGCACACCTACATACATACAAAGAGAAAGAGAGAGTGAGTGAGAAGAAGATACTGTGTGTGTGTGTGTGTGTGTGTGTTGTGGTTGAGAATATGCAGATGAGAGAGAAAATGTAAGAGATCGATCAGAACCAGTGATAAAGATATTGTAAGAGGGAAAAGATAATGTAACAAATAAAAATAGAAAGAAAATATCGAGGAAGGTGGGTGTCAAAATGGCGGAATGAAAAGCAAGAGAAGAAAAAAAAAAATAAAGAAAAACAGGGATTGAAGAAAGGGAAAACAAATACATACAGTGTAGACAATGTAGACGAATTACTTGGGCAGCAATGAAAGCGAAATTAATGAAAATGATGAAGAGGAACAAAAGAAAGAGGAGAGAAAAAAAAATGAAGAAAAAATGGACGAAGAATGCAGCAAGCGTGGCTGTGTGGTCAGCAGTTTGCTTCCCAACCACATGATTCTGGGTTCAGTCCCGCTGCATGGCACCTTGGGTAAGTGTCTTTTACTATAGCCTTTCGCTGACCAAAGCCTTGTGAGTGGAATTAGTTGACGGAAAATAAAAAAGGCCTGTCTTTGGAT
>NC_068993.1:11136098-11140055 GCF_001194135.2 Octopus bimaculoides
TCCTCATCTTGTTTGATGTTAACACAACGTTTCGGCTGATATACCCTCCATCCTTCATCAGGTGTCTTGGGGAAGTTTCGATGTTACTATTATTATTATCATTGCGATGTTACTATTATTATTATCATTGTTGTTTTTGTTGTTGTTGTTATTATTATTATTGTTATTGTTCAGGTCACTGCTTGGAATCGAACTCGGAAGCCCCATAGACATATGGCGTAGTGGTTAAGAGCGCGGACTACTAACCCCAAGATTCCGAGTTCGATTCCAAGCAGTGACCTGAACAATAACAATAACAGCAACAACAACAACAACAATAATAATAATAATAATAATAATAATAATAATAATAATAATAATAACATCGAAAAAATTTCGAACCCAGGTTCGAAATTTCCCCAAGATACCTGAAGAAGGCTGGAGGGTATATCAGCCGAAACGTTGTGTTGACAGCAAACAAGATGAGGACAAAAATGCGTCAAATGTAAATAATGTAAATAATATACATAATTCCTCATTTCTTAAATATAGAACTGTGGTGTAGATTTGTTTACATCCCCGGAAAATAGTGGTTCGGCAAAAATTACCGATAAAAAATGCACCAGAGACCCTGCCCCGTTTGTTCGACTAAACCTTTACAATGTGGAATTCTAGTGTGGTTGCAGTCTATAGACTGAAATAGGTAAAAGATAAAAGAGATGAGAACAAAAAACAGCAAAAAAAAACCCCAAAAGCCAAAAAAAAGAAAACAAAAAAAGGAAAAATATTAAGAAGCTAAGAATAATGAATAGAAAAAAGAAGGAGATGGACGAGCAAAAATACAAATATTGATATAAAGAGAAGTAGAACATGAAGAGGGGGATAGCAAATAAAAAATAAGAAATAATTAACAACTAAAAATATAAGACAAAACAAAATTAGTAAATATGAAAAAAAAAAAAATAAAGCAAATCTTTCTCGTTTCGTTATCATATTTTTATTTATTTGTTATATTTCAAAACATCCAGAAAGTTCTCATGAAGAAATGAGTTGAGTACAGGACGGGAAGAAAAGTAGAATAAAAGAAAAAAAAAAAAAGAATAGAAAATAGCAAAATATACTAGACTAAAAATAATATACCCTGGAGATATCCCCTCTTTCTCTACGAAGAAATAAATAAAGAAATACAAAGAAATGCAACATACACACATACACACACCCATACGCGCGCTAGCGCGCATACATATATATATATAAGTGTATATAAGTAAATGTATTTATATGTATATATGTGCGAATGTATATATACATATACATGCATACATGCATACATACTTATATTTAGAAAGTTGAGTATGTATACTTAACAAAAATGTGTGAATTATATGTATATATATATATATATATATATATATATATATATATATATATATATATATATATATATATATATATATATATACGTGTGTGTGTAACAAAAACTGTGTTAACTAACACATACACGTGTATGTGTGCATGTGTTTGTTTATGTGTTTGTGTGTGTAAAACAAAAAAATGTGTTCACCACATACTTACACAGACACACACGTATTTGTGTAAACAAAAACTTAAAAGAAAAAAAAAACAACAGCAGTAACAAGAAAATCATCATCATCATCAGCAGCATCTTCACTTAACATAAATAAATAAACATAGGGTAACAATAACATGTATAAGTAAGAAGAAAATCAAAATGGTGGGTTTTGAAATGGCTGAAACAGCCGACAGCTAGACGAAAATTGAAATTATATATCTATCTAATCGTTAAGTCGTGCAAAAGTAAATACAGAAAAAAAGAATAAAAAGCAGGAAAATAAGAAATTTATTTGAGGAATAATCATGTATTTTTGGTTTATTTTTTGACAAGGCATAAAAAAATATTGTTATCTGTGTAGTTAAAAAGTTCGGTTTGCAATCATATAATTACGAGTTCGATCAGGTTGCATCACATACTGCGTAAACCCTCAGGCAAGTGTATTCTGCTATGCAGTCCTGTTGGTCAAAGCATTGCCTGCCAGTGGTAATTGGTTGACGGCGTAGAAGCCAATCGTTTATAGCGCAGCGCTCTGACATTTCTGTCACTTTCCGGCCTAATAATGGTTTCAAATTTTGGCACGAAGTCAGTAATTTTGGGCGCGGGGTAAGTCGATTACATTGACCCAAGTACTTGACTGGTACTTATTGTATAAACCCCGAAAGGATGAAAGGTACAGTCGACCTCTCGGGAGCATTTGAATTCAGAACACAAAGAAATAAGGAATGCTGCAAGGTATTTTACATCACGTGATTATAGAAACAAGGTCTGGAATTTTAGGAGAGGGGGGCTAGTGGATTGCATCAAACACAGTCTTCAACTGGTACTTATTCTATCGACCTCGGCGGGATGCATTTTATTCTTTTGCGGTAGATTAAATAAGTACAAGTTAAACAATGTTGTCGATGTAATCAAACAGACCTCTCTCCCAAACTTTCAAGTTTTGTGCCACTGTAGAAAGAATAATCAATTTGCGTAAAAGAATGTGATTTTCGCTAATAGCATGCAAAATTACAACGATGTGAAGAATTTCAACCAATTTGGACGCTGCAAAGGTTATGGATAAGAACCACCAAAGGCATTAATACACTTGCTGTCTGTTCCCTTCTACAATAAAATATCTACTGAAATGATGTCACTGAACGAGTTCGAATTGTCTAATTTGTTCTTCTCAAACATATTAACCTTCAAGAATTTAGATATTTATGGTATTTTATAAACTCAGTCTGTTTTCTTTAATCGTCTTTCTTGCACAAACTGAAATGACTACGGTGAAGAATGAAACATTTTATTGAAAACTGAAAGAAAAAGCACCCATCCCCAGGGAAAAAAAAAACTGTGATGAGGAATCGAAAGGATCATAATAAGGGCTATAATAAAAAAAAATATCTGGGAGGAACTTAAAAGAATATGATGAAAAAAAAAAGCTGTAAAGATTATGGGGAGGAGCTGGAAAATATATTTATAGGAGCTCAAGAGATTACGTTGATATCTGCCTTTATTTCCCCTTTGTCCTTCCATACTCTCCCATCTTTTCTTTTCTTGGTTCAGTCTTTTATATTATATTGTCTGTTTTGTTGACGATATTGTTGCTCTGATATTTTTTTAATAGAAGTCTATTATTCTCTTTTTACACCAGCCTTTATCTATTTCGATGTTGTTTCTCCTACATTGTTCTATTCCTACCCCGCTCCCGACCACAATCTCCATTCTTCTTGTACATGTTTTTTTGTCTTCTTAGTCTTGATATTGTTCATGTCTTCCCGATTTCTTCCTATAAGTGGTTGATCAACTAGAGATAGAGCTATAACAGCGAGGAAGGAAGATGGAAAAAAAGAAAAGAGTATAAAATACCCAATCGTGACAACGTTGCTGAACTTTCCAAAAACAGCAGCTAAATTCCATCACATTATACACTACCGTCTTAAAATACAAGGACACGTTAACCAGAGTTATGCTAAATATACAAGTAGACAATCACATACGACTCGAACTGTTTTCACAACGTGTCTCCACAGTCAGGGCAAATCAGTAGTTAAGCAACAACAACAACAACAACAAAAACAGTCTACATTCCGTAGTTACTTTGTGCTTTTCCAAATATTTGTCACAATACACATTTGAACTGATGTCCGTGTCCATTGGAAGAAGCTTATAAAAGACAACCACCTTTCAATACCACCTAATTGGAAGCATAACCTTCTTCGTGTTAAGTCCTGCTTTGGATGTTGCTTGTTTTGCCGAGTTTCCATCAGTTTGCTTACAAACCACAGGGTTCCGGGTTCAGTCCCACTGCGTGGCACCTTGGGAAAGTGTCTTCTACTATAGCCTCGGGCGGACCAAAGCCTTGTGAGTGGATTTGGTAGACGGAAACTGTATATATATATATATATATATATATATAT
>NC_068993.1:11140263-11142466 GCF_001194135.2 Octopus bimaculoides
TATGTATGTGTGTTTGTGTGTCTGTGTTTGTCCCGCCACCATCGCTTGACAACCGATGCTGGTGTGTTTACGTCCCCGTAACTTAGCGGTTCGGCAAAAGGAGACCAATAGAATAAGTACTAGGCTTACAAAGAATAAGTCCTGGGGTCGATTTTCTCGACTAAAGGCGGTGCTCCAGCATGGCCGCAGTCAAATGACTGAAACAATTAAAAGAGTAAAAGAGTAAAGAGAGAGTAATTCACATTGTTATAAACAATCCACTTTTCGTTCCCTGTCATTATTCTCTAAAAAAAAACAAAAAATCAAAGGATCGCTTTCTTCACGTTTCTGTATCAAATCGTGGACGGAAATCCGTCGGGCAAGATTAACCTCATTTAGTTGATGTGAATCGAAACATTAGCCCAGTTGATTTAATCTAGTTGATGCAAATGATTTTAAATACTCGGTTTGGATATTTGGGGAATATTCGTGATCATCCTGGTTCTTTAACGGGAATCGGTGTCACTGTTAATCTCAGTTGGCTGACCAGAGCAAGGAAAACCGCTTCTGGCACAGACCTTCCATAACAGTACTCTCTCCGTTTACAGCGCATTTCTTTCTGTAGATTTCTGCCCCCTTTTTACCCTACTATGATAAAAAAAAAAGACAACGAAAAAACACGAGGTGTCGATAATTGTCGTTTTGGTGATCCCAAGTGGAGGCGCAATGGCCCAATGGTTAGGACAGCGGACTCGCAGTCGTAGGATCGTGGTTTCGATTTCCAGGCCGGGTGTTGTGAGTGTTTATTGAGCAAAAACACATAAAGCCCCACGAGGCTCCAGCAGGGGGTGTTGGTGAACCCTGCTGTACTCTTTCACCACAACTTTCACTCTTTCTTCCTGTTTCTGTTGTGCCTGTATTTCTAAGGGCCAGCCTTGTCACACTCTGTGTCACGCTGAATCTCCCCCGAGAACTACGTTAAGGGTACACGTGTCTGTGGAGTGCTCAGCCACTTGCACGTTAATTTAACGAGCAGGCTGTTCCGTTGATCGGATCAACTGGAACCCTTGTCTTAACCGACGGAGTGCCAACAAGGTGATCCCAAGCAAAGTCGCATTAAACTGCCTCGAAGTATCAAGAATCTAACGAGTACACATGCGCAAGGAACAGACTGAAGTTAGGTGGTCGTTAGAGTGATTGAAGCTTAGTTGCCGACAAAAAACAAACGGACTGTTGGGCAACCATATCAGTTACAAAACCAGAACTCACCGACCAAAATTAGCAGAAACGTGACAAGCAACCGTTGCAGGCTACCAGTTCATAATTGCTTGTGGGTGCCAGCTACGGAAGCTAAGCAAACATACAACCAATACATTTTTCCTGACCTCTATTTTTGCCTCTTCTGTCATCTGCTTCAGTTATTTTTACTTCCATTCAATGTAATCTTATTCTTCCATTAATTACAAGCACTCTACGACTTCCATTCTTTATTTTAATCTTCGATTTCCTGATTCTGTATTTTCCTATACTTCTCCCCATTTCATTCTATGCATATTTCTAATGTTTTTATTTCGTTTTCTTTTGTATTAATATTTCTTCTCTTTCTTTTACTCCTTCCATAATCCTTACTTCTTCCTATCGTTCTCACTTGAAATTCTTTCCCTTGTATCGAACTCGTTCATACTTTCCCGCCATTAAATCATCTATCTATCTATCTATCTATCTATCTATCTATCTATCTATCTATCTATCTATCTATCTATGTGACTCTCTGTCTGTGTGTCCGTCCCTCCATCCATCCGTTCATCCATTCATCACTTCATCCATGCATTCTCCTTCCCTTTATTCTTTATCAGTTCTCAATTATTCCGATCTAGATCTTCGTAGCCATATTGCCAAACTTGTTCTTTCATTTTTCTTCTGGCTTCCTCCTGGAAATCTTTGAGATTTATTTCTATCTTATTCTCTTATTCTCAAGATCCCTCACCTTTATTTTCCCCTCCCCCTCCTACCCCTTTTCACCCTCCACTTCTTTCATTTGTTTGTTCATTCTCCATATACTTCCATCTCAACTTACTCGGCGACAATCTGCTTCGACCTGCCTTTATGACATTCACTGCTATATTTAAAATACATGTACACATGGATACAGATGTATGCATGTATACGTATATACAATATGCACACACCAACGTATATATAAATAAATACATATATATATATA
>NC_068993.1:11143579-11146450 GCF_001194135.2 Octopus bimaculoides
ATATATATATATATATATATATATATATATATATATATATATATATATACATATATATATATATTATATACTTACATACATAAATATATCTATATATACACATATATCTATAGATATACACATATATCTATATATAAACATACACACACATATATGCATATATATACATACAAAGGTATACAGCAACACACAGATATAAACACATATGATTATGATTATCTTTCTCTCTCCCTCTCTCTCTCCCTCTCTCTCTCTCACCTCTCTCTATTCCTCTCTGTCTCCCCTCCCCCTCTCCACCCTCTCTCTCTCTCTATATATATATATATACATAGTTTCATACATATTTGCATGTACATACGTATGTTTGCATGTATCTATATTTGAACTGTGAGTATGCATCTATGTGTGTGTGTATGTTTGCGTGTGTCTGTCTACCTGTCTGTCTGTCTGTCTATCTATCTATCTATCTATCTATCTATCTATCTATCTATCTATCTATCCACCTGTCTACCTCCATATTTGTATATATAAATATATATTAATTCACACACACGTACATCCATATAAATTTAAGCAAGTGTTAAGCTATAAACACTATATGCCTTAACCTCCTGAATATATCGCGCACGTTGCATTTCAAAAGCACCAACCTCTCCATGACCCGCCATACCAAGGTTTTAATGGATATTTTAAAAAGAGTGAACGATGATATTTTATTTTCAATGAATATTTCCTTCATCTATGGGGTTCGCCTCAATTTTGCAATGGGTGAATGGATACAGAATTTCCTCTCTGTAACTTTCAAATTTATACGAAGTGATAACATTGAGGGTTCAAATCCCATCCAGGCGATGCATTATGCTTTTGAGCAGCGCACTACTTTCCACATTGTTCTGGTCTATTCACCTGAAAATGAGTATCATCCGATTATTGGTGCAACTGTGTCTCCTTCTGATTGTCACACCTTGGCTTAGAATGTGCCACGGTTTAAAACTGTCGGAGTATCGAGAGTGTCTCTATATCGGCTCGTGACAACACCGGCCCCTGCAATAATTTGCAGTATATGCTATCACGTGTTACTCTTTCGTGGGTGACGGCTGACTCTTTTTATTTACTAAGGCACAAAGGACGAAAGAAAAATAAAATAAAATTGACGATGCCGAAATTTGATCTCACAACGCAAAATTACATATTGTGGTACTACAAAGTACTTTTGCCCGGCAATCTACTAATTAGGCTATTAAACAGAGTTTTATTGGGATATTGAAAGCTAAGCCTAAAAACCTTTTGAATCTGTTTACTTAAAAAATGTGTGTAAACATAATGATGTTTGATGTGTTATATTGTAATTTAGTTCTATAAGGGAACAAAATGAAAGAATATTTGAAGAAGAATAGTTTCTGATATAGGCAAGGGATTTATTATTCTATAAACATAAAAACGCCACGCCTACACCTACACATGCAAAAACGCATCCGCACACATTAACACTCACGCAGATGTATTTTTTCTTTTGCCTAATGTTTTACACTTTGATGCTCCATCAATAATTTTGTACCAGTAGGTCATCATTATTGTTGCACTTTCCCCCCGAGGGCCAGTTACCTATTTTCGATAGCTAGATGAACTATACATATATATTTAAAAAAAAAGCATTTCAATACAGCCCTGGAAATTAACAGAAACCAGTCAAGCGTTAATACATAGCTAAGTAGCTCACGTTAGCTAGCTGAGGATCAATGCTAGATTATTTTCGAATTGCGAGAATCATTCGGAGATTCTGTACATGGATGAATTTTCTTTGTTTTAGAGTAAACACGTAAATGCTGAGGTTACTTCGCTACTCCGTCTCCGGATTCAGGAATCGGTGTTTTATCAGGTGGTGAAGCAACTCATAGATGTTTCAGTTCCTACCACCATTCCTTTCACCAGAGCTGCCCAGGGTTAGCCACCAATGTAGGAGAGAAACTCTCGCACGACAACAAGTTTTTTGAGTCAGATTTTGTCACTCTGTGCCAGATGTTTCTATCCTCCCCAGTGCTCAATATTGGTGTACTACCACTCGTTCTCTCAAATCATGGGACCATAGTTTTTGAGGTTTTAGTCAGGACTGAGGGCAATGCTCATGATCCATAACAGTGCCTACGAAACTGGTGGAAAGAAAGGATAGAGGAAGGGATTTTTCTTCAACTGATATTTTTGGCCTGAATATTAGCAATAGAGGGGACTCCACTAAAGGTACCCAACGTGCCAGACGATGATGAGAATGAAAACGAAAATGGATACGCGTTAATTTTTTTCTCCCCCAAGTGGGCCATAGTGGTATTTGAGTTCAGAAGGCAAAAATCCGTAATAAGTACTGAAAAGTATCAAGTCAAATGTTTTCAACTGTTCCACCAATCTGCCACCCTGCGGTGGTACTTTTTTCCGATTGACTCCTACAGAATGAAAGGTTCAGTATATGTATACACACACACACACACACACACACACACACACACACACACACACACACACACATATATATATATATATATACGTATAGATGCAGGCACATAATCAATATATATATATATGTGTGTGTACATCTGTCTGTCTGTCTGTCTGTCTGTTTCTGTCTCTCTCTCTCCATCTCTCTCTCTCAATCTGTCTATAGATTTATATAAACATGTATGCGTGTACATTTACATATAAGCGGACATTTACATATAAGCGGACATTTTATACTGAATGTATATACCTGTATGTAGATAATTTTTCTGAATTTTCAGATTTTTCTTTTGTCTAGGCCACTGGTTTTAAATTGGTGTTAATTAAATTAATATCCAATTTATCACCCTTATTATTTAAATTTTATATATATATATATAT
>NC_068993.1:11146907-11152062 GCF_001194135.2 Octopus bimaculoides
TACGAATGAGTTACAAAATAAATGATTCACTTAACCTTCAGAATTCTCAGAAGATCGAAATTGAAACGAAAAACAAAAAGAAATACTTTATTCTGCCATTTTTTTATTCATTTGTTTTAACAAATCATCTGACAACAAATTTGTTTTCGAAAATGAAAGAATAATATTGATTTTTTTTAACAGTGGCACAAGGCAAGAATTTTTTTTGTCTAAGAAGGACATAGACGATTAAATCTAAGGAAATTCATAAGCGAAGAACTTTCGAGGATAGAAACTTTCTTAAATCGATGGAGTCAACCCTTCTGTATGACTGGTACATTATTTTACAGACACTTGAAAGATAAACGTTCAAGTTGACTTCAGGGAAATTTGAACTCAAGAATTACAAATTCGCAACTGTATAACGAACCGTTATTTTTTGTGATAATCCACAAATGAATAGATAAAATTGTTTCTGAAAATTAACAGAAAGTTTTCGTAGTTCAAATCGACTCCAGTACCTCAATAGTTACTAATAGTTTACTTTATCGATCCCGAGCGAAAAAGAAAAAAAACAAGGCAAAATTGATTTCGACAACATTTGAAAAAGCAGAGTTAAAAGTTATAAATTAAATGTCGCAAGAACATTTTTGGTCAATGCTCAAATAATTATGGGAGTCCTGGTAGTATGCAGCGGTTCTTATTTTCGTTGTGGTTTAATCCGGAGACAAAATAATTTCAGGGTGTGATTATCCGATATTTGGTAATGTGCCATTTCCCTTCAAAAACGCTACGTGTCGTTTAATGTAACTTTGGCTACTATTTCCAGCAGTGCGTTGGTCCATGTATGTGTGTATGTATGTGTGCGTTTTTTTTTCTTTTACACGTGTGTATGTGTGTGTTTGTGTATATTCATGTGTGTGTTTAGCTGTGGTGTTTGCACCAATGTCTGTACTCGTTTAGCAAGTCTTTGATCAAAAGCGTTAGCGCCAATACCGTTCAGTCAATCATTTTTCGGCAACAATATGTAATTAAGATAAAGAATTGTGTGTGTGTGTGTGTGTGTGTGTGTGTGTGTGTTTATATACATGATTATATACATACACATATGCATATTCCAACATCTGTGTATACTTACATTTATATATATATATATATATGTGCGTTTGTGTATTTATGTGTGTGTGTGTCTATGGATGTATGTATCTTTTACCTGTTTTAGTCATTGGACTGCAGCCATGCTGGGGCACCGCCTTATCGACCAAACATGATCAAAGACTATTCATTCCTGAGTACTACATTATTACCTTTTACCACAATATGCACCACGGTATCCTATACGTGTATGTCATTCTATTTTAAAGAATTTAGTGAGTTATTTGAGGAAGACTTAGAAGTTATTTCTAGTGCATCAAGTAACCATAATGTTCTAAACACTGACTTGTCTGAGAGTACCTTGAATGTATCGGGATCGATCAATTTCCGATTAACAATTGAAAGATTGATGATCGTTATCCTCCACTGGTCAGGCTCAATTTGTTGGACGTTGTTACCTATTCGTTCTAGCTGTCCAAAGCTTTAATGTTTTGATTAAATAGCTTAGCGATTTTTTTAAAATTCCGGCTCCGAGGATTTTTTTCCGGTTTTGAGTTGATATACCACCGAGTACAACTTCGCTTTTCACCCTTTGGGGGACAATACAATGAGGTCCTATCAAGCACACTGATCGATGTACTTGGCTACCCTTCTCTTGCTCTAAAAACTGCAAGCCGTTTATCAAAATTAGAAAGACTTATAACTCGCTTAAGAGACTGAGTTGTGTTTGGTGCAGTTCATTAAACATATGACCATTACCTGTTATAAACGTCAGTTAACAATTCTAATTTTCCTCCATTTCCATTGCATTTATCTGAGATGTATTATTGTAATGTATTATGTCCACTAGTGTTTGAGCGTGTTGGTGCATGATCTAGTTATTAAGGGCGTTGGACTGATGGTTGTAAGTTTCTTGTTTCGATTCCTGGACAGGGCTTTGCGTTGGTTTTTGACCAAAACATTTCATTTCTCGTTGGCCCAGTCCACTTAACTGACAAAAATAAGTAATCCAGTGGGGCGTATATACGCCATAGAATCCGGGGAAGCGACCACATGATCCTATGATTCGATAAGAACTTTTGAAACCGCCAATTTTTGCTGTGTTTTTTACAGTATCGATTTAGCAATATCATTGAACATCGAATAGAATCCATGCGGTTTTTTTCCCGACTCACTGCACTCTGTATATCGAAATTCCTCTTGGCCTTCTGTCCAAGTTTTATACCAATATTTAGTAAAAATAGGGCAGTATTCTGGCAGAATTGTTACCGATCCGGGCGAAATGCTTAGCGGCATTCTGAGTTCAAATTCCACTAAGGTCGACTTTACCTTTCATTGTTTCGGGATTTATAATATTAATACCAGGTGAACACTCGGGTTAATGCTATCGATTAGACACCTCTCTTAAGTTTTCAGGAATTGTGCTTGAATTAAAAAAAAAAAATTATTTAGTAAAAATATTTCGAAACAATATTTTTTTTTCATATTAGTTAAAAGAATGAATCCAAAAATTAAAAACAAGATAGCCAACAATATTTAATAGTTTTAGAAATAAATGTGAGAAAAAAAATTAATTTCCATAATTTCTTTTTCTTAATGATTGATTGACAAAATTTCATTAGTTCTTATTTCTTTAATGGAGCAGACTTTGAAAAATGGATTTACGTAGGAAGGGAGATAATCTAGACAAGGATATAAATGTGCTCACGTTTACAAATACACAAATACATACACATATCAAGTAACAAAGGCACACGCATGTACACATATACACACATGCGCACACATATCAAGAGAAATTGAGAACCTGACTACAATATTTTTGAAACCAGAGGGCAGATTGTATAATCGACGTAAATCGCTGTATACACACACACACACACACACACACACACACACACACATCATGTATATATATATATATATATATATATATATATATATATATATATATGATATATATGTACACACACGTTTATGTGTAAATGTATATATATGACAGCACTTATATGTATGTGTGTATATATATATATAAATATGTATAGTTGTACATAACTCTACACGCATAAACATTACATATGTGTGTGTGTGTATATATGTGTTAGTGTAGATAAACAAACACTTATATGTGTATACGTGTGTATTTATTCGTCGATTAAAAACTATTGTTATTCTAAGTTTGCAGTCGACAACAAATAAACTCCATCAAATGTATGGAGTACTTTTTATACTCATTTGGGCATCCACATATTAAATTGATCCCTTCATTTTATTCTTGAAGCTGAAAACATTTCAACACTATTCTCTATATCAAGTATTGAGTATTATTTTTCTTTTTCATAAATTTTACCTATTCAAAGTACCAACTTCTGCCTGCGAGTCTCGGGTCAACCCATACCATATGAGTGAAATTGGGTGAACGGAAACTGTTGTGAAGCCCGACGGGCGGATTATCCTTGCAATTAAAACGGTACAACCTTGTCACATTGTGTCGAGCTGACAGTACCTGAGAATTACGTAAAAAATACAAATGTCTATGGAATAAATGGTGACTTACACGTTAATTTAGGAATTCGTTATTTAGTTGATTGAGCAAGTGAATCATCATAGTTGCACGACGGAGATCCACTATAATTCAATATACTGATCTGATTAGTACACTTCCTGGCATGGCGAGTAATTGGCAGAGTCGTTATTGTTCCGAACTGAAAACGTCGTCGAAGGTATTCGAAACTCTGCGGTGTAGTCTGAGTCCCGCTCCAACGAAGTTCGAATTTACCTTATATCCTATCAGGCAAGTCGATACAAATGTATCAGTTAGAGGGGTAGGTTGACGAAATTTTTAGAAAATTTTAGATTCGGCCCTATGCATTCCGAGTTCAAATGCCACTCGTCACCTATAATAATAATAATAATAATAATAATAATAAAAACCGGTAACATCTTTATCAGGAGATGCGACTGCAAATTATTACCAATAATATGATAATTGATGGAAAGACACTAACCTCAGTTCGTTCGGAAGATTGACAGCTCCCACCCCTAGTTCAGTGTAATCAACATGTCTGCTTTGATTAAAAATACACTGTCATGAGGTCTTGTCAGTTAAGTCTATCTTTATTATTGCCTGGAAACAGAAGTAATAAATCTTGAATGTTAGTTTAAGAAGACATTGTACTTTCCATTGTACAATGCCGCCTTAACGACTTAATATATCAGCGTAATCTTGCTCAACCCATTCCTTACACCGTTGTATTTTAGGAACCATAATAGATTCGTTAAGTGTGTTATGCTAACACTTTTAAGGACTATTGGCGTTTCTTATTGGAAATAACCAATGAAAATCTGTGTTGAAATAAGTGTGGAGCTTTAATGATTGTTCGGAATTTTATACTTGTTGTCTGAACAACACTCGAAAGCAATGCTTATTGTTGCTGTTGTTGGAGTTTAACCCTAGGACAGCATTATCTGGAAGTAAGCCTGTGAGGAAATATAATAATAACGATCTTATTGCAAGCAGTGTTCAGGTGCGGTACAATAGTGGTGAGGTGCACTACAAGGGTGTTCAGGTGCGGTGCATCAGTACTCAGGTGCGTTACAACAATGCTGAGATGCTGTACAGTAGTGTTCAGGTGCACTATAACAATGCTCAAGTGCTCTACAACAATGCTCAGGTGCATTACAACAGTGCACAGATGCAGCACAATAATGCTCAGGCGCACTACAACAGTACTCAGATGCAGTACAATAGTGCTCAGATGCAGTACAGTAGTGCTGAGGTGCACTATAAAAGGCCACAGGTGCACCAGAACGTTGCTCAGGCGAACTCCTGTGCGGTAATTTCTATACCAACGTGACAATTTTTGTCCTCTTCATTTGCTAAAAGTATATCTAGTTTATTTTTCTCTCGAGACTGAGGACTCTTAAGACTGTTACAAGCAGATCATTACATAGTTCATAATGTGCTTGCAGTTGCGTTTCTATGGCACATAATTAATTGGCCAAATATCTCCAGAATACATACATACATACATAGACGCAGACACACACGCACACGTATACACACATGCATATATATATA
>NC_068993.1:11152217-11153110 GCF_001194135.2 Octopus bimaculoides
ATTTATCATATATATCTTTAATCTTTTACTGGTTTCAGCCAGAGGTGGGGGCCTTAATGGAGCACTTTCTTTCATTGTGTTTCGATTTCTTTTCTATCCCGCTTTCGGTAAACTTGGTAAATAAAACGGATTCACTCTTTCTTGTACCTCCTGCTGTGATGAGGACATATCATGTCTCTCTCAAAAAATAAAAAATAAATAATTGTCCAGATTATCTTTGAAAATCTCACCATTAACATCTCGCAAGTCTCTGAGGTTGTTGGACAACTATTCACTATTGAAACCAAAGCTGTTTGAGTACTGGGTCCTTATTCGAGAAGGAAAAAACGGGATCCTTGGTACTATGCTGTATTGTCCAGACTGGTTGTTGGTATAGCTTTCAATTCCAAATGAATGTACGTATGTATGTATGTATGTATGTATGTATGTATGTATGTATGTGTGTATGAATGAATCTATCTATCTATCTATCTATCTATCTATCTGTAAAGGGGGCTAGAGAAACCCAAAGCAAGCAAAAACAGGAAGACTCAAAGTGATCACATTCAAAACGTGAAGGCTGTCTCATTCTGCCGCTGTTTAACTCACTAGCGATGCTCTACGCTTAAATCTATCGATTATATCGACAGGAAAGGGTAAAGCAATATACACTCGCCTCTATATTTGTTTCTATTTTATTTTTTTGCTTGTGGTGTACAAATATGTATGTCATAACTCTAGTAAAATATCAGCTTCAAAAGATCTGATTTTCTGATGTTTCAAAAAAGTAACGTTAAATATTACACGCACCAACACACACACACACACACACGCACACATTGTATACATGTATATGTGTATAGGTGTATATATACACACACACATATATATGCATATATATATATATATATATA
>NC_068993.1:11156046-11158541 GCF_001194135.2 Octopus bimaculoides
ACACATTGTAGCTATTGCTAGGTTAAAAAAAAGTTGTGAAGGAAATTATGTTGGAAAAGGAAACTTTAGAAGCCCTTATGTCAAGTGAAGCTGTAATCCAAGGATGCCACCTTGTTACGTATTGTGTTCAGGTTATTCGGTATCCGAATCATGTTACAGGGTACACGTGTATGTGAGATACGCAGCTATGTAGAAGGTAATAGAAGACAAATCGTCGAAACATTTTAAAACATTAGAATCCCTATCAACAACAAGGTAGACTCTGTTACTGACACAAAGCTGACTTAATCTACAGACATTGTCACAAAAGTGATAGGATAGGAGAGGAAGCGTTATTCGTTTAATGAGATGTGCATGACACAGTAATTACTGCTGAGTCTACCTATGTCAAAGTGAAATAAATATCATTGAACAATATTTGTCTGAAGCAAAAGCAAAGGAAACATATCAGAATAGAAATAAAACAGGAGTGAGAAAATGATTTGAAGCGCCAAAGTCGTAGATATCCATTGTTCGTTGCCCTGTTGATGCGATTCTCTGCGGTTAAGTTCACGTGAGTTCCTTTTTACATGGATATACCGATTACTCCGAGGCATCATTTTAGCAACATATATTTATCGTTCTATTCTTCGGACTACATCGATTTTTCTTACCCTTTCTCCTCTTTTTCCTTTTTTTATCTCACGTATAGACACCCAAGAAGTTATATATAACTTATCTATCTATCTATCTATCTATCTATCTATCTATCTATCTATCTATCTATCTATCTATCTATCTATCTATCTATCTACCTGCCTGCCTGCCTCTTTCTCTCTCTCTATCTATCAGTCTGCCTGTCTGTCTGTCCGTTTGTTTGTCGGTGTATCTATCATTTTACGTACCTGTGAAATATCTTGAACTTAGTGTGCATATTATTGGCATATTTTAGTGTGTGTATACCTATATTTGACTAAATATAAATGTTTATGTGTATGTATACAGGTATATTTGCTATTTATGTGTATATATATATATACATGTAGCTATATACCTATGAGTTTAAGAGCATTTTTTATGTCTGTGTGCTTACTTGACCATCCATCCATCCATCTATCTATCTATTTATCTATCTATCTATCTATCTGTCTATCTATCTATCTATCTATCTATCTATCTATCTATCTATCTATCTATCTATCTATCTATCTACCTATCTATCTTCTCTATCTATCTTCCAACCAGACAAATTCAAAGCTTTATCTGACATTTTTATTCAGTATATTCTTTACCTTGTATATTCGTTCAACCCTTCATTCATCCTTTATTACTTCCTCCCTACTTATCCTATCATCCCTTCTTCACTTCCCCATCCTTTCACTTACTTTTTGAAAATTTCCTTCCTCCACTCCACACCCAATTCTCTTCTCTAACATATTTCCAGATTTCGTCAGGATTTTTTTTTCGACTTCCATTTTTCTCTTTCCACTTCCGTCATTATCATACCACTATGTTATTCAAACCTAATCGAAAATGGACCACCCTGACTCTCTTTGTTTTCCATTTCTATCCTATCCTGATTCGTTTCTTTCCCTATTTTTCATTTATAAAATACAGATTTACTTACTTCCTGTAAGAGTTCCGTTTCGTCTATCTTTCACATCTCTCAATATATACCTTCTACGTTTTCCTCCTGCATTTTCTATTATATTATATTATATTACATTATATTATATTATATTTCTAACAACTCGTTTTATCTCTATGCAACATTCTTAAACTACCTTCCTAAGAAATTTTTCCTTTGCGCAATTCAGATCTCTCCCTTAAATTTGCTCAAACTATCTCATCCATTTTCTTCGTCGTTTCAACGTCGAAGTCTTCACAAGTGAAGATTGGATTCCAATTTGCTTGAAGGCATTTTACTGTGACGTTGATATTTGACACTGTTTGAATTATGTGCACGGTCATATCGATTTTATCCGTGTGCCAGGTACTTCCTTTTATCAGTATCAAAGCGGTGTTGGACAGCCAGCTACAAAACCGTTATTGTTACATCTTGTATATTGCATTAAAATATGCTGGAATGATGGTGATTAGTAAAAATGTAATACTGCAGTAGCATTGTCTGTCTTGTTTGGCCTGACCACGAGCATTGTATAGGCAAACATACGTGCTTATATACTTGTGTGTACGTATGTAAGTTTGAGTGTATATGTATGTATGAGGCATATCATCAATATATATATATATGTGTCTCTGCCTCTCTGTTTCTGTCTGTCTGTCTGTCTGTCTGTCTGTCTATCTATCTATCTATCTATCTATCTATCTATCTATCTATCTATCTATCTACCTGTCTATCGATTTATGTAGGTATGTATGTGTATGCATTTATATATAAGCAGACACTTTATACTGAATGTATATACCTGTGTATATATACATATATATATATATATATATATATATATATATATATATATATATATATATATATATATATATATATATATATA
>NC_068993.1:11158612-11159239 GCF_001194135.2 Octopus bimaculoides
ATATACATGCATACATACATACATACATACATACATACATACATACATACATACATACATACATACATACATACTTTTCGCCCATCTGTACGTTCTGATTTCAAATTCCGCCGAGGTCGACACTTCATCCTTTCCGGGTCGATAGAATAAACACCAGTTGCCTACTGGAATTGGTGTAGTCAAATAAGCCCCGTCACCCGAAACGTCTGGCCATGCGCGAGCTTTTAAAATAAATATTTGCATACGTATACGGCCATGACCGATCTCGATTACTGGGCCCGCCTTAAAGCATTGAAACTCTATTCTCTCCAGAGCCACACTAAGCGATACATCATTTGCATAATGTGTGTAATATACAGCCAGTATTGCCCAAACGACCTCAAGATTAGCTTCAAAATTCATCGAAGGCTAGGATGAATTATATATATATATAAGATAGATATTCAGAGTGTGTGTGTGAGAGAGAGAGAGAGAGAGAGAAACAGTCAGAGAGAGAAAGACAGGGAGAGCGGGTGCTTCTCATATTAATACGTAATTAGTGAGTGCAGAGAAATTTTAAAAGATAAATTTGGCCAAGCTTCTCGTACTATATTTCCATTATTTGATTATATATATATATATATATAT
>NC_068993.1:11160350-11161091 GCF_001194135.2 Octopus bimaculoides
AAAGCATGCAGGACCAAGAAGTAACATACTGAATGACCTTAAAAGATGCAAAAGATGCGCGTTATTTGTACAAACGTGCCGCAAGACTTTACTCTACAGCTTGGAACATACATATTTGAATATATAAATACACTCATTCACTTCTATATATCAAGATATCGATTTACTCTTGCAAGTTCTTCGGTAATTGTTCCTGGAGTGGGCGTAAGTTGGAAGAATGTAAGAAAATGCGATGTAAAGCAATTTATGTAACAATTAACCAAAAAAAAAAAAGCAAAAGTTTACGTTTAATCAACACTAAGTGCAGCAATGAGAATATGGTATTGCAAAAATATTTTGGTTGCGTGAATGTTAGAAATTGTCTGAGGTATATTTGATTATTAGGTTGCAAATCTACTGAACAAGTTCTGTCAGTCTGGATCGTTTTTCTTTCTTCAAAGATATTACATACATTGTTATATAATGATAATTCGTTGCATGTGCTGAAATTACGGAAGGAATATGAACTATAGTTCACTTGGTTTGACTGACTTCTCGTTCGATTTTGTTGACTTCATATTTGGTTCCGGCTTTCATATTAAGCTAAGGATGATTTTACAATTGAGAACCTGAAATTATACTAGTTATTAGATTAAAATATACTGTATGTTTGTATATATGTATGTATTTATGTATGTATATATTCATGTATGTATCTGTCTATCTCTGTATATGTATATATATATATATACATATATATAT
>NC_068993.1:11161265-11168876 GCF_001194135.2 Octopus bimaculoides
ATATATGCATATATATATATATATATATATAAAATGAAATAAAATATTGGTGATCATTATTTTGTTATTTTTGTTTAGTTTTGTCGTTTCAACGTTAAGGTCATCAACAAAAGTTATCGACGCTCGTGGGTACATCCTGAAAAGAAGTTATTTCGTTATGCATTCAACGAAATATTTTATAGTAGAAGAGAATTACTTTGGCTGTCTTTCTCTCCAGACAACCTAAATTTCTGCAAGGATGTCAAAGACCTACGCTGGAAGGAAAGCCGTATTTGAATGCGTGCCAGTCCAATAGCGGCTTCTGAAGCAGAGTTTAAAATGTTTCCGCAACAAATATGGCTGAATTCCAATCAAAAGACGAGTGCAAGAGTGTAACAGAGGTTTAAGAGATATTCACTTTAATCGTGAAGAAAACGTATCGCATTATGTGAATTTGCTCTGTGGTCGGTAAGGTGTGTGCACAAAATATATCGGTTGTTTAGGTATTTAGGACAGCAAAAAGTAGAGTGGTATTCGAGAGGAGTTATAGAAGTTTAAAAAATGGCATCAAGGAGTTTTAGTTGACAGATAAGCAATATTACCTGCTACCCTTATACAGGGTGTCCACAAGGTCTGGGTACATTGAGTAAATAAAATCATAACATAAACAATTAATTATAAGAAATAATAATTTGTTAAAGTATGTGTTAATCCCCATGTGGGCACATGGACTAAATAAAATCATAACATATACAATTAAAATATAAGAAATAATAATTTCTTAAAGTATGTGTTAATCCCCATGTACCCAGACTTTCTGGACAACCTGTATATCAAATTCGTCCTGCTGGAACAAAGAAATCGCCATTGTAGGCATAGTTGCTTGCAATCTCGAGCTTCGGGTTGAGATCCACTGTGTTGAACGTTGGACAAGCGTCTTCTACCATCGCCCTGGACCGAATGGTGCCTTATGAGAGAATTCTTTTGTTGACGGAAACTGTGTGAAGTTTTGTACACTGGTTACATATGTTTCACTATATAGGCGCAGGCGTGGTTGTGTGGTAAGACGCTTGCTTCCTGACCACATGGCTTTGGGTTCAGTCCCTTTGGTTCACTTTGGGCAAGTACCTTGTACTAGAGTCTCGGGCCGACCAAAGCTTTGTGAGTGGATTTGGTAAATGGAAATTGAAAGAAGCCCGTCATATGTAATTGTATATGTATAAATACATGTGTGTGTGTGTGTGTGTTTTTGTTTGTACTTGTCCCCTACCGCTTGAAAACAAACCTGGTGGTGGTGTGATTACTTCCCCGTTATCTAGCAGCTCGGCAAAAGTAACCGATAGACTAAGTACCAAGTTTTAAAAAAATAATTACTGCCTTCGATTAATTAGACTAAAAATTCTTCAAGGTAGCGCCCCAGCATGGCCGCAGTCTTATGATTGAAACAAATAAACAACAACAACAAAAAGATAAAAAAATCAGTTACGCTTACTGTACGTTCTGATGCAAAGGATGTGGGATTATGTGCTGAAATGTACTGATTGAGAAATAAGCGTTTCTTTTAAAAATATGGAATATTTCTGTTGCCTTTTTGCTTCCAAAATAGCAAATAATTATTCACTTAGAAATATTCCTCAGAAATATTCCAAAACTGGCTTAAATTCTTATGTCATCGAACTAAGGTGGTCAGCATAATTTTCTCCTCTTTTAGTCTCTCTCTCTCTCTCTCTCTCTCTCTCTCTCTCTCTCTCTCTCTCTCTCAGGCCTCAGTTCTCTCTCACTCCTTCACTATCAAGCTTTCCCCCCATCACCCCCTAATACTTCATCGCAGTGCTCCTTCGTGATTTACCATTATTTATGAAGCACGTTTCAATGGTAATAAATACAAGTCATAGAAGTTCAAAGAAAGTGAAAATTAAGCTATATATTTTTCGTTTGGCATCTAAACGGGAAACGATATCCATGTATCAACTATTAATTAGTGACCTGAAGTCGTAATCAGAGAGAGAAAGACGCAATCCTTACATCTACTTAAATTTCATACGCAGGTCTACATCAATCAACAGTTAGTTACGTCTTGCTTTTACAACTCACTAATGACACATGACATGGCTCTATATCTGCCCGTAGATATCACGGTACACGAGTCAAAGAGGAAAAAAAAAAAAACAGAAACAGTGAAAAAAAGAAACAAAATATGCTAAACAAAAAAACAAACAAACAAACAACAAATGCACAAACAAAAACGATAGTAAAATAAACAAACAAAATAAATTCCTTCTTGAAATAGTTGCTTGTGTAAGTTCAGAAATTTTAGTGTCAAATACTGTTAGAATCGATGTACGGTTTCGATATATCAGAATAATGGTAGCACTGATTTTCTTTCAATATATCTTGGGATCCATAGAAGCAGTAGAGCAACAGGTAAAATGTCTGGAGATGATTTAGCTGCTTCTCTTTATGTTTAGCAAGTTTTTACTCACGCGTTGGTAACAGTCACTCAAGATTTTTTTTTACATATAGATCGAACTCGAAGCCACGAAAACGCCAGGCGAATTTCTTAACTAAATCAACAGCCATTATCTCCGAGTACTCAGTGTTGAAGATTTACTGAGTAATAAGATCGCAGTGAAACAGATTGAGCAATAGTGCCACGCTACTATTTTATTCTCATCGAAGCGAGAACAATGAAATAGAATATGTACACCTTTCTGCTAGCATGTAAATTGAAAAATCCGTACAAGATCAATATTGAATACTCTGGTGATGCTTTAAGTCTATTACTTCACCGTTTTTGCCAACAAGTCTTCCTTACAAAGATTAATATGGAGTTGATTTGACCAGGCATGCGGCCAACATCCTCATGGGTTGGGTAGAAATAACTGAATCAATCTCTGTTGAAAGACTTTTAAACTGCTTCCCTTACAAACATTAATATTGTATGTTTTGTTGACTGAAACGTATTGTAGTCAATAACAACATACCCTGAAGATTTGCCTAAAGAAGAATTAATTACAGTTATCTTACGCAATTACTTTGTATTGTTTCTCTTGCTTTATTTATTTCTATCTAGTTTTCTATGTTTGTTTATTTTCTTCTTTGTTTTTCGAAATTTGTTTTGAATTTGTATTGCTTTAACTGTTGGATATAATTAAGTATCACAGGCAAACAAATGCAGTGCAAAGAGCTCGTTTCTGAAATACTTCTTTTATCATCTCTAAACAATACACACAAACACATACACACGTACACAGAAACACTTACGCTGATGCAGATATACATACGCATGCACACACACAGGAGATACATTACAATAACATTGAAACAACATTCTGCAGTTCAAATATATGATCGCAAAAGGCCAAATGCAAATAATATGGCACAAAATACACTGCCTTATAAAAACCTGTTACCATACGAATATTGATACTCACACACACGCACAAGCTCAAGATATGGCTTAGAAGAGGATTCTAGATGGATGAATGATTTGTTAGAAATAGTAGTTAATTTTCTCGTTTCAACAGTCACTGTCTAAATATCGGGAGGAACCAATGGACGACGTTGTACCTGATATTCATAAAGATGGCTAGGTAACAACTGAAATGTATTTGACATTACAAAACACCATTAGGAGTAACTTGTAAATGACATTTTTCACACACACACACGCACGCACACACACACACACACACACACACACACACACACACACACACACGTCGGCGCGTTGCATGAAGGGGGAACAAAAAAAACAACTTTTCAGAGCCGTGAATGTTTGTAGCGTCTCTAACAGCAATAGGATGGGAAGTTGGCAATCTTCTACGTAATTTTGTAGACAGGACTTCATTTAACATAAAGGTCGGCGGACAATTATTTATTATTTTCCCTAATATTTTATCAGTTGTGCATCTACGCCCTCACATACAAATCAGAATACTTGTAATATCACATTAGTTGCTGTATCGGCAACAAAGAAAGTTATAATCAAATTTGATATGTTCAAATAAAGATAACAGAACAGAGTATTTACTTCCAGTAATTTCTATCGTTAGCTTTCATGCCAGAGGATATGTTATCTTGCTAGTAAATACAATACTCTCTTATGCTGAGAAAATTTTTTAAATTGTCAACATTTCCATTTGCAGGCACCCTCATCCCTTTGTTAACGATTCACATCGTTACGACCAGGATCCATCATGTGTTTTAAGTAGTTTGATATTTTACAACCTACGTTTTAGTCGGAATGTTGCATCTTCGTGCTTAGACGACACAAATGAAGTTTCTAACCGCCAACAGAGATGTGAGATTTGAATTCTCATTAGATTTAACAGTAAAAATGCACGTATCAGCCATGACTTGATATTATTTCATTATCATGAACTAACCAGAGCCATTTTATGGGAATCTAACCAACTACAATTAGCAATCACATTTCTATCTAATTAACCTCTAATATCCAAGAAAAAGAGCTCTTTGATTGGATGGTCAGTAACTGAGGAAAAAACTGTTTAATCTCATATCGAAAATATTTTATTACAGCTCATATTGACCAGGGCTAACTTAAGGTTAAAATAACGAATTCACGTTTCCTTTAGTCTCCAGTTAAATATCAAATCCTTATCCTATGATTGTCGAATATATCTCGTGGCGATGATCGCTATTACGTGGCAATGATTAACTTTTGGTTGTAATTTTTGAGATTTTTTTGTGTACACGAAAGTTAAAGAAAGATTTGTTTTATCCGTAGTTAGTTATTTTAATCTTGTTTGCACTTTTCTAGACATCGATTTCAGCAATGTAATGTTACTAATTACTTAAGTGTATGAACAGACGCTTATATAATATTTCATTTAGACTGTAAATGATTTCGTTTTCCGTTTAACACATATGTCTATTAAATTTAATTGTGTCCCGTTACGCCTCAGCCTTTTCCCTAATATCTCGGGAGAAAGCAAAAACAAGAGAAAAACAAAGCAAAATGAAACGACAAAAGTATTATTTTACTTAATACATTGATAACAAATTGGAAAATTGAACAGTCTGTGTGCGAGAAGCACTAGAAGTAACAAGAAGATTGAAGCTAAAAATGGAATCTCTTAGAGGCACAATCTGCCAAAATCAGCTGCCAAAATCTCACAAATCACAAAGTACAGTGTTAAGAAAAGAAGGTCTCATATGATAATATAGACAAAGAGACACCACGTCTGAAATATAAAGGAGGCGATCAAGGTAGAGAGACCTCGATTATTAGTTTGCCTCGTTTTTGCTTTTGTTTCCTTTGGAAAGTGTTTTTTTCAATATATATTTTTCTTTCATTCTTTTTCTTTCATTCTTCTTTCTTTCATTCTCTTTTCTTTCATTCATGTTTCAGTCATTTGAGTGCGGCCATGATGGAGCACCGCCTTGAAGGGTTTCAGTCGAACAAATCGACTGAAAGATTTATTTTTTAATTGACTAAAAGACTTGTTTTTTAAGCCTATATATATATATATATACATACAGTGTACATTTAAACACATAAGAGAGATGTCCACAATAGGAGATCTAACCCGCTAGAAGGGGAAGTCAAACTCCAAACAACAATTAGGGATAATTTCGAAAGGGAATGAAAAATAAAAACATTTACCATCTATTTCGTGAACCAATGTTTCAAGCTATTTTTAGTGAAATAAAATAATTTGCAAGGCCAGCTATCATCAGCAGGAGAGCCAAGATTAACACATAAATGTTTCGTAACTTAGCGCCTCGGTAAGCAAATTCTCAACAAAATAAGTATTAGGCTTAACAAGAGGAAAAGAAAATTTAATGGGGTCGATTTGTCCGACGAAAACAGTTTCTCAATGTAGTGCAACAGCATGGCCGCCATCTAACGGCTGAAACAAAAGCAACATGGAAGACGAAACTGAGCTCAACTACAACAAGAGAAAGAACATCAGTCAAAACCATCCACAAAAAGCAGCTGGATTATTGGTGCTAGTATAAGTAGGATTAAGAGTGATTGGAGGTACTTACTTAACACCTTGTCTTGTAACTCCTTTGGTAATATCTCAACATAGCCTGTCGCCAGATTTCTAATTATTTTTGGTTGGCAGCTTGGTAATTGCTGGTTCTTTGAGAGCCGTTTTTACAACGAGTTTCAGCCGTGTTTCGTGAGGCGTTGGTCTGATGGCAGGTTTCTGATTGAGACGTTGACAATTACCAATTCCTTGCGTGACAGCATACATACATACATGCAGATGTATGTATGTATACTTATATGTGTATATATATATATATATATATATATATATATATATATATATATGTAGATACACACACACACACACACACGCACACACACACACACGCACACACACACACACACACACACACACATATATATATATACTTTTATTTACATACATAATGCATGCATACATACATACACATATATATAAATTTGCACACATATCTATCTATCTATCTATCTATCTATCTATCTATCTATCTATCTATCTATCTATCTATCTATCTATCTATCTATTTATATATATATGAACCAACATTTCTGGAATTGAATATTTTCTGTCTCTCTTATAGGTAATTTATCCAAATTTACTTGAAATTATTTGACTACATTTGATTTACGCATAAACCATCGATAATACTAAACCGATTAGAAGAAATCTTTAAACACAATTATTTTCTACATTTTACATGGTGACACTTTCATTGTTACTTCAGTTATTTTCCAGAAGGCAATGATTCGCTGAAGTGGTAAGAATAAGAGCGAAACCTGTCTGCTGAATGATTCCGTCATCGCTGGAAAAATGGACATATAATTAAGTATCGGATTTACTAATTTCTGTAAATGAAAATTTGGTCAGTTATTGAGTAATATGTATTATTTTACTCACTGTAAATTTATTTACAATTTGGTTTTTAATGCTGTAACCCATTAACTTCGCTAACACTAACTTAATTGCAAAGTGAGACAGAGTGCGACACGAAAGATCATTAAATTTAAGCAAGTTACGTGGCGCAAAACCATAACTTCCCTCGAGGATAAATAAATTAATAATTTGATGAATCAACTATTGACCTTCGTTCGAGATTCAATCTCAGAACTAAAATTTACCAAACTATAATAATTATGTGAATGTTACCTTAGTCTCTCAACCATCTAAATTGAATTTTCTGCTGGTGAGGAATAACAACGGATTACGTTATCTCAGTGTCTTTCACAACATAAAACCTGGCATCAGTAATAACTTATATACTGAAGATTGAAAGAGATGGAGAGAAGTCGAGAGAGAAAGAAAGAGTGAGAAAGAGAGAGTTTGAGAAAGAGACAGAGAGAGAGGAAGGGAGGGAAAGAGGGAGGGACAACAGCCTTAGTCAAGCGAGGTTATGCATTTCATTGTGAATACACCCATTAAATACATAACGCATTATTGACAATCACATCATTGAGATGAACTAGTTACGACTACCAATACTTAATATTGGTTTCAAAGTTTGGCACAAGGCCAGCAATTTCGAAGGGGAAGCAATTCAATTACATCGACCTTGTTGTTCATACACCTGTTTTCGTCTTTTGTTTCTGCAAATTTCAGCTATATATATATATATATATATATATATATATAT
>NC_068993.1:11169130-11172312 GCF_001194135.2 Octopus bimaculoides
GTGAAAAACAGCCTGAAGGAGGAAAATTCTTCATATATATATATAGCAGATCCCAAAATAACATTACAGAAGAAAAAAAGAGAAAGGAACACTTAATCCAGCGAGAAAAGTATTGAATATATATATATATATATATATATATACGACGGGCTTCCACACAGTCTTCGTCAACGAAATTTACCTACATAAAATATGTCGGCCCGGCGTTATAGACAGAAAACACTTGCCCAGGGTGTCTCAAAGTGAGACTAATTCTGAAAGTACATGTTTTCAATGTGAGCTTACCCATAAAATGAACAATACAATTTATTACACATGAGATCATGAAATACCAGCCAGTTCTCTATTTGTGTAAATTTTATCGTTATAAACCTCTTTTGAAAATATCCCTGATCTTGTTTTCGTGCAAGGAATTACTGTCTAGCAACGGATAATCAATGATTGAGCGAATACATTAAGGTAAGTGTCATGTAGACGTGGTAATCTTCTCGTGTGTTGAACCCCCTAGCCTGATTTAAATTATCTTTGAGCGATTTCAATTGTCTCGTGTCTGTACAGAAGGGCAAAACTGAATAGCCTAAAGAGGGACGCGCTACTATTAGACAAAACTTAACCTTGATACGTTACACGAATACAATGTTTCCAGTGTTGCCTCCTGCCAACAATTCCACTAAATGGTTATGGGACATTAAAAATTCACTTCGTTTTCAAATACGTTAACAGTTTCTCATCTTATCTTACTCATGCGTCTGCCATTGACAACCAACCGCAACTTCTCAGCCAAGAGGGTTAAGTTTAGCAATTTAACATTCCAAGCCTAACGTCAGCTGTCATCACTAATACACATAGATTACGAAATGATGTATTAAATAAGAATCGGAATATTAATGCAAGTCGAAATATTTTATCAACGAAAAATCAATTTAGAATCTCCTCCTTTTAATAGAGCTGAGACGGATATGCTTTCGTGCACGTTTTGAAATGCCAGAGGCAATTTCTTTACAAAGTGCCAACTCAATGCCGACCTACATTTACTTATTTACATTAGTTTAATGACGATTTACTGGTGGCAAATGGACGGTATATGAGTAAAATCATAATTTTGAATTCTGAATATATTTCTAAACTTCTCTCTTCTCGAACACTTAGGATAAACGTACAAGGGGAAATTTATGTACAAGATCACGTGTAGACATTTATGCAAATATTGATTTCTTTTCCAAGGGCACAAGAAGAAGAATTTATATGAAAACGGAATATTGGAAGTCTCTCTCCTTCTCTCTTAGGCTTGCGTTCTCTCATTCCCCACCTTTCTTTCCCTCTCTTTGCTGAGAGGTCAACAAAGTAAGCGGGAATTGGATAATGTCAACAGGGAAACGAAACAAGATCTACGACTCACTCACCAGAAGATGGCTTTCCACATTCAAGTGTTTACTGCGTTACACACACACACACACGCACACACACACACACACACACACACACACACACACACACACACGCATACACACAGACACACACAAACACACACTCACACTCACACATTCAATAAAAAATTACAAGCAGTGCTAGTGATGTAAACATTATCGATCGCACATACTCAATCAACGTGTTGCGTGTGTTAGTCGCATTCGCTGCGACATAGCGCTTGGGGACTATCCCTGATAGCTCTTGATGTCAAAACACCTAAATAAAGTCAAAATGCCCAAGCGCTCTCTCACCGTGAATCCGGCGAACAAGCAAAACACATACATTGAATACGTGCAATCGATAATGTTTACACCACTGGAACTGATTTTAATTCGTTATTGAATTTATTTTTACATGTACATCACCGTGGCACATCAGCAAATAATTCTGACACTATTTATATATAGTGACAGACTGGCGATCCGATTATTCAGGTACGTGATGTTGATAAGGCACAAATGTGCGAAATATCAGCATCCATCACTCCTGGATTCATTCTGGGGCGTGTTGTCTCTTCTCTCTATGACATCCACCTTTATCAATGGTATTCCGCAGCAAACCCGGCGAAGAAACAATACACATACACTGAGTATTTGCGATCGATAACATTTATATGTCTGTGTTTACATATATATATATATATATATATGCAGAGGGGCTGGACAAAATAATGGAAACACCTAAAAATTTGAGACAAATTTATTTTAATAGGAGTTGGACCGTCTTTGGCAGTAATTACAGCTTGAATTCTACTATGTATGAACTCAACTGTTTCCCTCGGAATTTTTTGTCAATTCTTCAGCTAAAACAGTCTCCAGTTCTTGTAGTGATGATGGCAGAGGATATCGACTCCTTTCTCTAAAATGCGCCATAAATGTTCAAGAATATTGAGATCTGAGGACTGTGGGGGCCAGATAAGATGTAGTAGTAGTAGCAGGAAGATTAGTAGTATTAGAAGTAGCAGTAGTAGTAGTAGTAGTAGTAGTAGTAGTAGTAGTAGTAGTAGTAGTAGTAGTGGTAGTAGTAGTAGTAGTAGTAGTAGGAGGAGGATGAGGAGCACTACTACAAACATTAGCAGAAGAAGGAAGGAAAGGAAAAACGGAAAAGAGGAAGAAGTAGAAGGATAAAAAAGATGAGACAGGGAAAGTAAGTACAAGACGAAACTGACCGTAGCAGTATGATGATGATGATGATGACGAAGTTGATGATGACCATCGTCATCATCGTCATCACTACACTTAACAGCAGCAGCAAACCTGTCTTTATCATCAGCACCACTATCACCATCACCAACATCATCATTAGCACCATCACCACCACTATGACCATCATCATCGTCGTGGTCGTCATTGATATCGTCATCATCGTTGTCGTCCTTTTCCTCCTCCCCTTCGTCGTCGTCGTCGTCCTCCTTCTTTCTCCTCATCTTCTTCATCATCATCATCATCATCACTGTGATGCTCTTTGTCGTCATTGTCGCCCTTTGTCATCGTCGTAGGAATTATCATCATTATCATAATCACCAGCACCATCGTCATCGTCATCATCATCATCATCAACGTCATCATCATTAATCATTATCACCATCATCGTCGTCGTCGTCGACGTCACCAGCCCCTCATCATCATCATTGTCGTCATCGTCGTCATCATCATCATCAAACTCTTCCTCCTGCTCCACCTCCTCCTCCCCTCCTCCCCTCCTCCCCTCCT
>NC_068993.1:11173867-11174921 GCF_001194135.2 Octopus bimaculoides
ATATATATATATATATATATATACAGTACTGTTCAAAAGTCTTCGGCCACTTCAATTGTCAATTTGTACTAATTGCCAAAGTGGATGTTTCGCATCGCGTTTTTTACAGGTAAAACATTGGCCCTGTTGGAGTCAATTCCATACCTAATTATTATATTTTGTAATAGAGGTTCTAATAAACGAAGATTTGTCAGAAGGCCTCTAGGAAAGGGAAACGACCCACGTGAAATGACAAAAACTGATGTTTGTGGGTAAGAGTCTGATGCTTTTGGGATACATAACAAGCGATGATTCAAGAAAGATGGTTAACATTGACGGTAATTTGAATAGTGCCAAATACATCCAGTTAGTGAAGGACAATTTGATACCAGACTTGGGTGAAGCTAAGATCTTTCAGCATGACGGAACTCTATGCCACAGATCGCGGGCAACGCAACAGAATCTGGCTGATGTTGGTGTTACCGTATTGAAAGATTGGCTCTCTCATAGCTCTGAGTTAAATATCACCGAGCAAATGTGGACAGAACTAAAGAGGAAAGTTTGTCAGAAGAATCCACGCAATCTTGATGAGTTGTGGGAGTTCAGTCACAGTGAATGGCATCTCATACCTGTGAAGATGGTGAAGGGTTTGTACGCATCTCTTCTCAGGCGCATTGAAGCAATTATTCAAGCTAAAGGAAACCACACGAAATATTAATGATGTACAGTAACTTCTTGAAATGAACCTTAAGTAATATGTTTCAATTATAGACGTTTTTTTTCTGTTTTAAGACACTGTATCATGATTGGTTTATGTGAGTTGGCCGAAAACTTTTGCTGTGCCATTTTTGGTGGTTGTCTCGCATCTTCCCCTCCTCTCATTCAGAACCCCTACTACAAAATATAATGATTAGGTATGCAAATGGCTCCAACAGGGCCAATATTTCATCTGTAAAAAACGCAATGCGAAACATCCAATTATAAGTTGGCAATTAGTAGAAATTGACAATAGTTTAATGTGGTCGAAGACTTCAGCACGCACTCTATGTATATATATATATATATATATATATAT
>NC_068993.1:11174996-11178595 GCF_001194135.2 Octopus bimaculoides
GTGTGTGTGTGTGTGTGTGCCTATGATATATTCATGTACACACCTATGTGCGTAAACGAATACATAACTAGATACACGCACAATATAAACACAAATATACACGCACACAAGAACATTTAGAAAGTTGTGCATACGCAAATACACTCATACATACATATATACATCTATCCATCCATCTATCCATCGATAAATACATACATGCATACATATATCTGAAAATAATAGACCGCATATATCGTTGTTTTAGACAGATGAGAAAAAGTATGTATCGTCATGGAGACAAGTTACTCAGCTGATGTGAATATCTCTTCGAAAATCAAAGAGAAAGAAGATAAATACGGAGAACTGCTCCGAAACCTCCAGCTTCAAATTATAAATTCACATTCATAGCAATAACTGGTGCGTTTGATTCTTTGAATAAATGTCCACGTGACCACCTAGGCAAGAAATCATCCAGCTGACACGCACATTACGGATGTAGTCTAAATGGAGAAGAAAAAATGTGCAAGACCGTTCTCATGTTCTAAAGGTGAGTTTATTTTTGTTATCTACATTCTAGGCTCTGGCGTGGGTATGTGGTGGGAATCTTTAGTTCTCAACCACATGGTTCCGGTTTCAATCCCACTGTGTGGCAATTTGGGTAAGTGTCTTCTACTAAAAACCTTCGAATAAAACCTTGTCAGTGGAAACTGAAAGAACCCTGTCGTGTATATATATATATATATATATATAGTAATAATAATATTAGGGAATAAAAAATTTATTCCAACCTTACAGGCAAAAATCGGTATAATATTACACCAGGTTTCCTAATATATAATCGATATGTACATAACTAATTTAGAGACGAACCACCACTCTACGACTCAGTCAACTCAGAACCCGTCGAAATCCATGCTGTGAGGTATATACCTTCTTACTATATCTATGATTTTAATCTAAAAATTTAAATGAATTAATATATTACATAAGTAAATCATGTAATTAATAGAAATAAATCATAGAAATGTTAATTTAAAAGAATTTAAAAGTTAAAATTATAAATTGGACAGAAACAATTAATACGATAATATACAGTATAGATGCTTGTTCCTGAGCTGCGTATATGAGTGCTTCTGGCTCTATCATCAGGTCACTCCTCCTCATCCATAGCCACCGGTCCTCTGTATCTGTCTTGGCGTTCACATCTCTTGCAAACTGACCCTACATTTTCTTTCCCTTCCATGCTTTTTCTTATGGTTAAGGTCATGTGTTTAGAATTATCCAAGGAAATATATCTTATCATATGAGAATTATTACTGGATTTATATACTAGCCATTGAATAACATATTTTGAATATCTAACTGTGAGCAAACATATACACACACCCACGTGAGTATATATTCAAAAAGAAAAGAAATACATTGTAGATCTGAGAATAGCTCCTACTTCGTTGATTCGACATAATCTGGATTCTGCAATATTCCGGACATTTCTATCCACTGTAGTCTCTACTTATGTTAATAAAACGTGCGCATATCTTATTACTCTGTTAAGAATATCACCAATACAAAAACAAGAGCAAAAAAGAATGAAATTGTAAATGTCATGTTATTTCACGTCGTATGGAGTCCGTAACACACAATTTAACTTCTTTTTTTCCTGTCTGAAATGCAATTAACGATAGCTTGTATAGCGTAGAATATTATTTCTGCATATCCACTCAGTATAGTACCTCACTAATAATTATAGGATATATGCTGACTTAAAGGGAACACACTCCTGTGTCTAGTTTCGCAAGAAAGAAAAGACAAAAGCATAGTTATATACATATATATTGTCCAGCGAAGCTTTTGATTTTATAGGTTGCAATAAATCATAATTATAAGCTCATTATATTTTCATATCGTACCGATTCTATAACAGCGATTTTATTTTTCATTCCTCGTTGTATTAATTGACCTTTACTATAGTTTTTACACACCATCAGGAGCAACATAAATACCATGTTGAGCAAGGAATATTATTTCACATTTTCCTAAATATATGGCAGTGTGCCTAAGAAGCTCAGTTTGCAACCAAACACCGCTTCAAGTTCAATGCCACTGTGAATGTGTGGCAGGTTGGGCATCTTTTACGTTTGTTCCGGGTCAAGTAATGCATTGTGAGTGAATTTGGTAGAGAGAAATTGTGTATTTGGGTATTTGGTGTAGAAGAATATCGAAAATACGATGAAAGGAGCGTTACCCACAATGCTAAGCAGTAGGATCGAAACTATGACCTTGTGATTGCGAAGCGAACTTTTTGACCATTCATTCGTACAAAGTTATATAGAAGCAGGCAAAACGTTATGCTTATGAAGCTCGCGGGTCCATAGACAAGTGTCTTCTACTAACCATAGCGTTCGATCAATCCATACATTATGAGTGAATTTGGTAGACGGAAACTGTATGGAAGCCCGTCATATAATATATATATATATATACGTGTGTGTGTGTGTGTGTGTGTGTGTGTGTGTGTGTTCGTGTGTGTGTCTGTGTTTATGTTTGTCCACCTCTTGCTTACGTGTAGACTTGCTTAGGTCCCAATGACGTACCAGTACCGCAAAGAAACCAATAAATTAAGTAGAGACTTTAAAAATCCCTATAAGAAATAGGGCGGGTGTGTGCTCCAGCATGGCTGCTGTCCAATATCCAAAACAAGGAGAAGACGCAAATCAAACGATATAAGATTTAGTGCCCAATCATGTCTGCCCAATCCTATTGGGAAAATAATGTCAATGGAATATGTAAGTAGAGAACATTTTCAGACTTCCCTGATTCATTTCAGACCCAAATGCGGTGAACGTTCCTCAATGGACAGGAAACAATATGGTGATTCATAAATAAACGATAATTGAAATTAACTATAAAATACTAAACTGTACAATTGATGTAACCAATTATGAGATAATCTATTTTGTTGTCTCGACTTGGTAACGCTTTGGGTTAAAATCTACGTTAATGAGAACAGCTGCTCGGGAAATACATAATAGCAATCTTCAAAAACTTGCTCTTCCGACATTTTTCACCTTTCAACCGAAAGCAATATGAAATTTAAATAAGTATATATATGTGCGTGCGTGTGTACGTGTGTGCGTGTGTACGTGTGTGCGTATGTGCATGTGTGTATTTCTTTATAAGTATATGTCCATATAAGTATAGTGATGAATTGTATTTGTTGGACATTAGTTCCCTCCTTCCATCCATCATCAAACCGACGGTGTCCGAACAGGTGTATGTTGTGCCACGCGTCTGGTGGCACAGTGATCGCAGCTCCACGTGAGATGAAATGCTTTGATCAAAAAACATAACGCACCTCTCCATACAAGAATTGAAACTATGATCTCGTGATCGTGAGTACAACGACCTAAACACTTAGCCAAGTGCGGTCACAAGTGATTTTCATACATACATTGATACATACAAACACATACTCACATACATGCATACATCCAAATACACATAATACATACATACGCACGCTCACACATACACGTGCGTATATATGTGTATAAAATAAAATATATAATATAATATATATATATATATATATATATATATATATATATATATATATA